>NC_088225.1:18754195-18789195 GCF_036934945.1 Oncorhynchus masou masou | reverse complement strand
TCTCTCTCTCGTGTCTCTCTCTCTCTCTCTCTCGTATTCTCTCTCTCTCTCTCATGTTATCCCTCTCTCTCTCTCTCGTTATCCCTCTCTCTCTCTCTCGTTATCCCTCTCTCTCGTTATCCCCTCTCTCTCTCTCTCGCGTTATCCCTCTCTCTCTCTCGCGTTATCCCTCTCTCTCTCTCTCGCGTTATCCCTCTCTCTCTCTCTCGTTATCCCTCTCTCTCTCGCGTTATCCCCCTCTCTCTCTCTCGCGTTATCCCTCTCTCTCTCTCTCGTTATCTCTCTCTCGCGTTATCCCTCTCTCTCGCGTTATCCCCTCTCTCTCTCTCGTTATCCCTCTCTCTCTCTCTCGCGTTGTATCCCTCTCTCTCTCTCTCTTATCCTCTCTCTCTCTCTCTCGTTATCCCTCTCTCTATCCCTCTCTCTCTCTCGTTATCCCTCTCTCTCTCTCGTTATCCCTCTCTCTCTCTCTCTCGTTATCCCTCTCTCTCTCTCGTTATCCCTCTCTCTCTCTCTCGTTATCCCTCTCTCTCTCTCTCTCGTTATCCCTCTCTCTCTCTCGTTATCTCTCTCTCTCTCTCTCGTTATCCCTCTCTCTCTCTCGTTATCCCCTCTCTCTCTCGTTATCCTCTCTCTCTCTCTCGTCGTTATCCCTCTCTCTCTCGTTATCCCTCTCTCTCGTTATCCCTCTCTCTCTCGTTATCCCTCTCTCTCTCTCGTTATCCTCTCTCTCTCTCTCGTTATCCCTATCTCTCTCTCGTTATCCCTCTCTCTCTCTCTCGTTATCCCTCTCTCTCTCTCTCTCGTTATCCCTCCTCTCTCTCGTTATCCCTCTCTCTCGTGTTATCTCCTCTCTCTCTCTCTCTCTCGTTATATCTCTCTCTCTCTCCGTTCTTATCCCTCTCTCTCTCTCGTCGTTATCCCTCTCTCTCTCTCTCTCGTTATCCTCTCTCTCTCTCTCTGTTATCCCTCTCTCTCTCTCTCGTTATCCATCTCTCTCTCTCTCTCTCTCTCTCTCCTCTCTCTCTCTCTCGTTATCCCTCTCTCTCTCTCTCTCGTTATCCCTCTCTCTCTCTCGTTATCCCCCTCTCTCTCTCTCGTTATCCCTCTCTCTCTCTCTCTCTCCCTCTCTCTCTCTCTGTTCTCTCTCTCTCTATCCTCTCTCTCTCTCTCTCTCGTGTATCTCTCTCTCTCTCTCTCTCTCTCGTTATCCTCTCTCTCTCTCTCTCTCGTGTTATCTCTCTCTCTCTCTCGTTATCTCTCTCTCTCTCTCTCGTTATCCCTCTCTCTCTCTCGTTATCTCTCTCTCGTTATCCCTCTCTCTCGTGTTATCCCTCTCTCTCGTTATATCCCTCTCTCTCTCGTGTTATCCCCCTCTCTCTCTCGTTATCCCCCTCTCTCTCGTTATATCCTCTCGTGGTTCTCTCTCTCTCTCTCTCTCTCTCTCTCTCTCGTGTTCTCTCTCTCTCTCTCTCTCTCTCTCTGTTCTCTCTCTCTCGTGTCCATCTCTCTCTCTCTCGTGTTATATCTCTCTCTCTCTCTCGTGTTCCATCTATCTCTCTCTCTCGTGTTCTCTCTCTCTCTCTCTCTCTCGTTATCCTATCCTCTCTCTCTCGTGTTATCTCTCTCGTCTCTCTCTCTCTCGTGTTATCTCTCTCGTGTTATCTCTCTCTCTCGTGTCTCTCTCTCTCTCTCTCTCTCTCCCTCTCGTGTTCTCTCTCGCTCGGCTCCCTCTCTCTCGTGTTATCTCTCTCTCTCTCTCTCTCTCTGTATATCTCTCTCTCGTCGTGTTCTCTCTCTCGTGTTATATCTCTCTCTCTCGTGTTATCTCTCTCGTGTTATCTCTCTCTCTCTCTCTCGTGTTATTCTCTCTCTCTCTCGTGTTATCTCTCTCTCTCCCTCTCTCTCGTGTTCTCTCTCTCGTGTTATCTCTCTCTCTCTCTCGTGTTATCTCTCTCTCTCTCGTGTTCTATTCTCTCTCTCTCTCTCGTGTTATCTCTCTCTCGTGTTCTCTCTCTCTCTCGTGTTATCTCTCTCTCTCGTGTTATCTCCTCTCTCTCGTCTCTCTCTCTCTCCCGTGTTCTCTCTCTCTCGTGTTCTCTCTCTCTCGTGTTATCTCTCTCTCTATCTCGTGTTCTCTCTCTCTCTCGTGTTCTCTCTCTCTCGTGTATCTTCTCTCTCTCTCGTGTTATCTCTCTCTCTCTCTCGTATATCTCGTGTTATCTCTCTCTCTCTCGTGTTATCTCTCTCCTCTCTCTCGTGTTCTCTCTCTCTCTCGTGTTCTCTCTCTCTCTCGTGTGTATCTCTCTCTCTCTCTCTCTCTCGTGTTCTCTCTCTCTCGTGTTATCTCTCTCGTGTTATCTCTCTCTCTCTCGTGTTATTATCTCTCTCGTGTTCTCTCTCTCTCTCGTGTTATCCCTCTCTCTCTCTCTCTCGTGTTATCTCTCTCTCTCTCGTGTTATCTCTCTCTCTCTCTCGCGTTATCTCTCTCTCTCTCTCGTGTTATCTCTCTCTCTCGTATCCCTCTCTCTCTCTCTCGTGTATCTCTCTCTCTCTCGTGTTATCCCTCTCTCTCTCTCTCTCTCGTGTTATCCCTCTCTCTCTCTCTCGTGTTATCCCTCTCCCTCTCTCTCGTGTTATCTCTCTCTATCTCCTCTCTCGTGTTCTCTCTCTCTCGTGTTCTCTCTCTCTCTCTCTCTCGTGGTATCTCTCTCTCCTCTCTCTCGTTATTCTCTCTCTCGTGTTATCCCTCTCTCTCTCTCGTTATCCCTCTCTCTCTCTCTCTCGTTATCCCTCTCTCTCTCGTGTTATCTCTCTCTCTCTGTTATCTCTCTCTCTCTCTCTCGTTATCTCTCTCTCTCTCTTATCTCTCTCTCTCTCTCTCTCTCGTGTTATCTCTCTCTCTCTCTCTCGTGTTATCTCTCTCTCTCTCTCTCTCTCGTGTTATCTCTCTCTCTCTCGTGTTATCTCTCTCTCTCTCTCGTGTTATCTCTCTCTCTCTCTCTCTCCTTATCTCTCTCTCTCTCTCTCTCTCTCTCTCGTTTTATCTCTCTCTCTCTCTCTCTCGTTTTCTCTCTCTCTCTCTCTCTCTCTCTCTCTCTCGTTATCTCTCTCTCTCTCATGTTCTCTCTCTCTCGTGTTATCCCCTCTCTCTCTCGTTATCCCTCTCTCTCGTTATCCCTCTCTCTCTCGCTATCCCTCTCTCTCTCTCTCTCGTTATCCCCCTCTCTCTCTCTCTCGTTATCCCTCTCTCTCTCTCTCTCGTTATTCTCTCTCTCTCGTTATCCCCTCTCTCTCTCTTCGTTATCCCTCTCTCTCTCGCGTTATCCCTCTCTCTCTCTCTCTCGTTATCCCTCTCTCTCTCTCTCGTTATCCCTCTCTCTCTCTCTCTCGTTATCCCTCTCTCTCTCTCTCTCGTGTATCTCTCTCTCTCTCTCTTATCCCTCTCTCTCTCTCTGTTATCCCTCCCTCTCTCTCGTTATCCCTCTCTCTCTCGTTATCCCCTCTCTCTCTCTCGTTATCCCTCTCTCTCTCTCTCGTTATCCCCCTCTCTCTCTCGTTATCCCTCTCTCTCTCTCTCGTTATCCCTCTCTCTCTCTCTCGTTATCCCTCTCTCTCTCTCGTTATCTCTCTCTCTCTCTCGTTATCCCTCTCTCTCTCTCGTTATCCCTCTCTCTCTCTCGTTATCCCTCTCCTCTCTCTCGTTATCCCCCTCTCTCTCTCTCGTTATCCCTCTCTCTCTCTCTCTCGTTCTTTATCCCTCTCTCTCTCTCTCTCGTTATCCCTCTCTCTCTCTCTCTCGTTATCCCTCTCTCTCTCTCTCGTTATCCCTCTCTCTCTCTCTCTCGTTATCCCTCTCTCTCTCTCTCTCGTTATCCCTCTCTCTCTCTCGTTATCCCCCCCTCTCTCTCGTTATCCCCCCCTCTCTCTCGTTATCCCCCCTCTCTCGTTATCCCCCCTCTCTCGTTATCCCCCCCTCTCTCGTTATCCCCCCCTCTCTCGTTATCCCCCTCTCTCTCGTTATCCCCTCTCTCCCCTCTCTCGTTATCCCCCTCTCTCTCGTGTTATCTCTCTCTCGTGTTCTCTCTCTCTCTATCTCTCTCTCTCGTGTTCTCTCTCTCTATCTCTCTCTCTCGTGTTCTCTCTCTCTCTCTCTCTCTCTCTCGTGTTCTCTCTCTCTCTCTCTCTCTCTCTCGTGTTCTCTCTCTCTCTCTATCTCTCTCTCTCTCTCGTGTTCTCTCTCTCTCGTGTTCTCTCTCTCTCGTGTTCTCTCTCTCTCGTGTTATCCCTCTCTCTCGTGTTATCCCTCTCTCTCTCTCTCGCGTTATCCCTCTCTCTCTCTCGCGTTATCCCTCTCTCTCTCTCTCTCGCGTTATCCCTCTCTCTCTCTCTCTCGCGTTATCCCTCTCTCTCTCTCTCTCGCGTTATCCCTCTCTCTCTCTCGCGTTATCCCTCTCTCTCTCTCTCTATCCCTCTCTCTCTCTCTCGCGTTATCCCTCTCTCTCTCTCGCGTTATCCCTCTCTCTCGCGCGCGTTATCCCTCTCTCTCTCTCTCTCTCTCTCGTTATCCCTCTCTCTCTCTCTCGTTATCCCCTCTCTCTCTCTCGTTATCCCTCTCTCTCTCTCTCGTTATCTCTCTCTCTCTCGTTATCTCTCTCTCTCTCTCGTTATCTCTCTCTCTCTCTCTCGTTATCCTCTCTCTCTCTCTCTCGTTATCCCTCTCTCTCTCTCGTTATCCTCTCTCTCTCTCTCTCTCTCGTTATCCCTCTCTCTCTCTCTCTCGCGTTATCCTCTCTCTCTCTCTCTCTCGTTATCCCTCTCTCTCTCTCGCGTTATCTCTCTCTCTCTCTCGCGTTATCTCTCTCTCTCTCGTTATCTCTCTCTCTCTCTCGCGTTATCCCTCTCTCTCTCTCGCGTTATCCCTCTATCTCGCGCGCGTTATCCCTCTCTCTCTCTCTCTCTCTCGTTATCCCTCTCTCTCTCTCTCTCGTTATCCCTCTCTCTCTCTCTCTCTCGTTATCCCTCTCTCTCTCTCTCGTTATCCCTCTCTCTCTCTCTCCCTCTCTCGTTATCCCTCCCTCTCTCTCTCTCTCTCGTTATCCCTCTCTCTCTCTCTCTCTCTCGTTATCCCTCTCTCTCTCTCTCTCGTTATCCCTCTCTCTCTCTCTCTCTCGTTATCCCTCTCTCTCTCTCTCGTTATCCCCTCTCTCTCTCTCTCTCTCGTTATCCCTCTCTCTCTCTCTCTCTCTCGTTATCCCCTTCTCTCTCTCTCTCTCTCTCGTTATCCTCTCTCTCTCTCCCTCTCTCTCGTTATCCCCCTCTCTCTCTCGTTATCCCCCTCTCTCTCTCTCTCTCGTTATCCCCCCCCTCTCTCTCTCGTTATCCCTCTCGTTATCCCCTCTCTCTCTCTCGTTATCCCTCTCTCTCTCTCGTTATCCCTCTCTCTCTCTCTCGTTATCCCTCTCTCTCTCTCTCGTTATCCCTCTCTCTCTCTCTCGTTATCCCTCTCTCTCTCGTTATCCCCCTCTCTCTCTCTCTCGTTATCGCCCTCTCTCTCTCTCGTTATCCCCCCTCTCTCTCTCTCTCTCGTTATCCCCCTCTCTCTCTCTCTCTCTCGTTATCCCCCTCTCTCTCTCTCTCGTTATCCCCCTCTCTCTCTCTCTCGTTATCCCTCTCGTTATCCCTCTCTCTCTCGTTATCCCAAGGGTCAAAATAACCATACATTCAACAATAACAATAAGCATACGGTAGAGTACATGTGCAGGTTGATTGGTCTGTCAGACACTGTCCCTCAACTTATGGCAGGCAGCAATGTAGTGCGCTGACAGCTCTCTGCGTCCTCCCCCAACAGGAAGGGTAGCGTACTCTCATCTGAGGTTTCAAATTTGGGAAAATGAGACTCTAATTGTTTTATATTTTTGACATTTTGTCAATAAATCCAACTCCGTCTCAGGTTCTGCTGTTGTGCAGTGGTTGCACAGCCTTTCCTCTACAGGGAGCCAGGTTTTCTATGTCTACCCTTCTCAATGGCAAGGCTGTGCTCACTGAGCCTGTACTTTGTCAAGGTTTTTCTAAGGTTTTGATCAGTAACCATGATCAAGTATTTAGCCACTGTGTACTGTCGATTTTGTGCCAGATAGCACTCCAATTTGCTTTGTGCTTGTGTTTGTGTAAGTAATATAGTATTGTTTTGACTGTTGTAATTTGGTTTATCATGATTTATTGGATGTTTTGGTCGTGAGGCTTCAGTGTGTTAGTAGAACAGGTTTGTGAACTCAGCCCCAGGACCAGCTGGACTTTTCTTTGCTCAGCTCTCTCTCTCATTATACATCTCTCTCAGGACCAGCTGGACTCTTTTCTTTGCTCTGCTCTCTCTCTCGTTATACATCTCTCTCGTTATACATCTCTCTCTCTCTCGTTATCTCTCTCGTTATCACTCTTGCGCTCTCTCGTTAATGGCCATATGGTCCCGTCCTGCCTCTGAGAGGGTGGGATAGCCCCAGAGCCCAGCACACATCTCTTCCCTCTCTCCTGGTATTTGTTCTCAATCTCTTATCCTCTCCTGTGGCCCCCTTCCCTCTCCTATCCTCTCTCCCTCCCCTGGCCCCTCATCTTCTTCCCTCAGGCAGAGATGTAGAACAGGGTGTGTGGTGGAGAGGAGACATGTACCCGTGTGAATTGGTGCCAGCTGAAAGCCCTCTTTCTGTCTGCTCCTTAGGCAGTTATTTTAACCCCACACCAGCGAACTGGCTGGGTGTCATGTAGGGGAGTGCCAGAACAAATCCAGCCATCCTTTCTTGCCATCTTTTTTTCTCTTCCCTCATGTTATCTCTCGCTCTCTTGTTATCTCGCTCTCGTTATCTTGCACTTGTGATCTCGCTCTCTTGTTATCGCGCTCGTGCTCTCGCGCCCGTGATCTCGCTCTCTCTATAATCTTCTTCCCTCTGTTCATCTCTGCCAAAGCTCCAGACACCTGCAGGTATTTAATGAGAAGATAGTTCCCATTAAAGGTTCTGTGCTGGCTGTCACGAGGTGTTCTGAGAGGAGGAGTGAAGGAAAGATGAGGTCCCTTCAGAGGAGAAGAGAGCACAGGAGGGGGTGGAGGAGGAGAGTGAGAGAAAAGGACATGTATGTGGATGACAGGAAAAAGGGGAGATGATGGGCAGAATTGGATGGATAGAAGGTTAGGAGAAATGTGCAGGCAGACAAATTAATGGTTGGTATGTGGAGAAGTGTCTACTTTCCTCACTTCTCTAATGAGACACTCTGGTAAATGGCTGGTCTCTCTCTCTCTCTCTCTCTCTCTCTCTCTGTCCTCTCTCTCTCTCTCTGTCCTCTCTCTCTCTCTCTGTCCTCTCTCTCTCTCTCTCTGTCCTCTCTCTCTCTCTCTCTGTCCTCTCTCTCTCTCTGTCTCTGTCTCTCTCTCTCTCTGTCCTCTCTCTCTCTGTCCTCTCTCTCTCTGTTCTCTCTCTCTCTCTCTCTCTCTCTCTCTCTTTTCTCTGACAGGACTAACCTCACTCACCAAGGTCACAGTTTAAATACACTGTATGGATTTAGTTTTAAAGCAGTGTAATGTATGGATCTCTAGCGCCGGTCCTGGAGAACTAACTGTATATAGGATTTAGTTCCAAAACCAGCTGGGATGAAGCAAAACCTGCACACCAGTAGTTCTCAAGGACTGTAGTTTTTCACCCCTTCACATACGTTAGTTGGAGAACTTCCTCATAAAACGTACTGTATCTCTGCCTAAGGGGTTTAGCTTACTGTTAAGTGTGGCTAGCTCTTTTCAGAAAGTTGAACAGAAGTGTCTTTCGGATACTCAGTCATCCTAAATTGGTAAGTCAGTGGTCCACCTTTAGGCAGACAGAGGTAGTGTCAGAGAGCATCGGCTGGTGGGCATGATTGTCTTGTTTCAGGTTGCCTCCATCTTTTTCACCCACTCTGTCACCTCAGGGAGTGAATGAACCACTGAAGGGTTTTCTCATTCTACCCCAGCATAACTCTTACTTCATAACAGTGATGATACAATAGTGCTTCTAGTCTCATCCTAACCACCCTACAGCCTCTTTGTATCCACAGAGCTTTCTTTCTATCTTTCTCTCTCTCCTCCGTATCCTCTCCTCTTTTCATCTCCACCGTCTCCTCCCAGGGAGTGTGTGAATAAATGAGGTGGGTGCTGATGTTCAGCTGTTTCCTCCTCTTACTCCTGCTCTTTCTCTCTCGCTCGTCCCCCCCATTTCTTTCTCCTGGCTGTCTTTGGGTAAGCACTTTGCCGGGTGACAGCGCCCATCCTTCACAGGGCCCTGCCATATGCCACGCTGCTGTCATAGGAGACTGCTGCAGATGCTCCAGCTGCTCTCTTCACCCCTATCTATCTACCTCCCTACACACCTCCCTTTCTCACCTCGCACACCTCCCCAAAACTGAGACGGGGAGATGTGTAGAGGCTCAGTGAGACTGAGACACAGTGAGAGACTTGGTTAGGGAGGATAGACAGAGAAAGAATGGGAAGGATGGAAGATGGGTGTAAGAGGGTGGAAATAGTTTGAGAGAATATGTAACAGGGTTTGGAGTAGGCTTGGGCGGTATCCAGATTTTCATATTGTCATATCGCCCTTCTCGTATACCAGGATTTACGGTATAACTGGCATAGCACACAAGGGGGGTGCTAAAAATTCAAGGAAAGCCCATTGGGCTTGTATTACCAGAATGCTAACAAAATTAGCACAAACTACTATAATAGTGAAATCACATAGCTAAATGCTAACGGGCAAAAACGTACAAACTAATTGCAAAGATTGGCAAACCCAGCTCATAAGTTATTACAAGCATAGCTACTAGCTACCGGATATCATTTTCGATCTGTATGGACATTTACAAGCGAAAGTGAACAAGATAAATTGTGCAAATGAACAAAGTTGTGATGCTTGCTTTTCTGAAGGAAGAGAAGCATGTGTACATGAAGCAGATGGGAGAAGAATGGAGGGGGGGGGAAACACTAGTAGGAAGCACAGGGGAAAAATAACTCATCCAGAGATCTTTGACTTCTGGCAGAAAGCCATACTAAGATATCTGATGGAAAACATTGAGTAGTGAATTGCACATAAGTGTAAGTACATCACCTCATTGTGCTGCACAACAGACTCACTGATAGATATAGAATGCTATGGATTCACCACATGGCTTTCTCCTGGTGTGCTGTTTATAAACAAACACGTGACTGGCTCAACTGTTCTGGGAAACTACGATAAGCTTCCTCGTTTAAAATGGGACCGGTGAAATTAAGAAAGCTTTATCTCCTAAAGTATTGCACAAGTGGACTGCAGGTAACAACTTAAAAAGTAGCTACAAATGTGAACATTTACTGAAAAAGTTTGAATAAATATTTTTGAATATTGGGAGAACCATCCCGTGGCTTTTTCCAAATACACCCCTATATGACATACAATATATTGCCCAAGCCTAGTTTGGAGTAGGGATAGAGCGAGGGTAAAATGGCGTAGAAATTAGTTGGCGACAGAGAGAATAAGTGAGGGAAATAAAGCAAGGTGACACTTGAGAGAAAGAAAGAGGGTTAGAGACCCAGTACCTGAGACAGACAGATGAATAGCGATAGATGGAGAGAAGGCAAGACAGGAGAAAAGTGCCTTTGTTTCATGTTGATCCTCATCTGATCCCCATGGGGCGGCAGGCAGCCTAGTGGTTAGAGCGTTGGACCAGTAACCGATAGGTTGCAAGATCGAATCCCCGAGCTGACGAGGTAAAAATCTGTCCTTCTGCCCCTGAACAAGGCAGTTAACCCACTGTTCCTATGCTGTCATTGAAAGTAAGAATTTGTTCTTAACTGACTTGCCTAGTTAAATAAAGGTAAAATAAAATCTGGGCTTTCACCATTTCACTGTGTCCCCAGCGCATCAACATTGATCTCACGTGTATGTGTTCCTAGTTGGGTTAGGCGGTATCCAGATTTGCATACCTTCATACCGTGCTTGTGCCTTCCCGGGATAGGCGGTTTTACCGGTGGTGCATTTTGTTAGTATTTTGTTAGCATTCTGGTATACTAACAGGTACAAAGGAATCCCCATAGCGGTTAAGTAAATGCTAACGAGCACAAAGACCAACAACCCAGCTCATACAAGTTTGCAAGTATCTCAAAACACACAAAACAAATATTAGTCAGCAGGGATCTTAATCCAGGAAGGGATGATCTCTTCTGTTACAAGAAGCTTGATCTTTCAAGCTAACGTTAGCCGTTTAGCTTAGCTGGAGAGAGAACCTAGCTGGAGAGAATTTGTTCCATCTTAGATAATTAACTTAATAATTATAAGATGTATAGCTGTCAAACATTAGTTGTGAATATCATACAAGTGTAACTTGCTCACCTTTCTTCAGTTGCGCTGCATGGAGTGACTGGTCTCAAGAAGCTCCCGTTTTGCTCATTGTGCTTCTTTATAAACAAACATACATGACAGCTGTTTTGGAAAACAAGCTCGGGTAAGCTTCATAAAGAAAAATAATGTAACAGTCAAAATAATTAATGTAATCTGCTTCGTCTATTACCTAGTGCACAATTTGACTGCATGTATTTATATAAAATGTACAAATATTCAAATTGGCTAAAAACGGTATCGTACGAGGGTATTTAGAAACCCTAGTTTCTAGGCCTCCTCATTCAGGTTGAGAACAAGTTATACCTTGACGCAACAACATCAACAGATCTTTAAACCCTTTAGGCCCTTTAGTTCTTATAAAAAATGAAGCACCAAGTAACTGTCTTTCTCCCGTGCTCCTCCAGATCGTTTCCTTCAACCGCTGTTAATTCGGGCCTCCGTCTCAAAGCTATTAGTTTAATGTCTCTGTGATCTTCCTAGGTAGTTTCAAGGGACCTGAATGGCTGGCCTGCCTGTGTTCCTGCATTCGTGTGTCTGCGTCGGTCTGTCTGCCCTTCTCTCTGCCACCCAGGCAGTTGTTTGTCTCTGTGGAAGAACAAGGCTGGCGAGACAACAGTAACACATGACTCCGAAACTGGCTGCTGTGGCTCCGGTCCGCTCTCTCGTGCGCGTCGTTCACCAGCTTGACTTCAAATCATGCATGAAATATGCCTCTGCCCCCGTCTGTGTGTCGATCCACTCAAAAACGTCTGTGGCGGACGAGTGCAGGTGCAGGCTGGTCTGCTGAAATACCAACTGTAGATCTAGTCCAGTACCCTGGTGTGAATGGTGTCTCCACGGACTCAATGGAATGCTCATCACTAGTGTTAACTGTCACTCACCATCTAATAAAGTAGGGGAATAATTTGGCTCATCTGCTATGAGGCTTTAATGGGTTGCCAGCAGGGTTGACTGGTATGTTTTGCCCCAGTTAAGCACCTAAATTTAAGTCATTTGGTTTAATGTCTGCATGTGTGAGTGTGGGCTTTTAGATGTGTGTGGCCTTATTTTGGGTTTTGCTGATACCTCTGAGGAAAGTACGTTTATAAAGACAGTGTGTTTGCATTCAAAGACAGTGTGTCTTGAGCAGTGCTGTTTACTTTGGTTGACTGGAGAGCAGCTGGAGAGAGAGCGGATGAAGGGCCAGTCATGCATTATAAAAAGCTGCTGATGAGTTCTGCGCTCGGGGGTTCAGACGACAAGTTTAAAAGATGACACGCCTATTAAGGCAGAGCTGAGGAAAGGTGTGTGTGCGTGTGACCCAGTCTGCTCTGGATTGATCAGAGAAAAGTCTCATATTGAACATAAGACACAGTGGAGGGAAAGTAAAGTTTTCCATAACTTAATGAACTTGATTTGCTCATTTTTTCTGGACTATTTCACTCATGGCGTACTGTAAATCTATAAACGGACACGTAGAGGAGTAAAAGAGACTGACGCATAAATGAATGAATCTTCTGGGCTCTGAGATTCCATGGCAACTGTCTAGTCTGCAGAGATCAAGAGGGCTGCTGTGAGTCGATAGAGAAACCAGCGGGTCAGGGGTTAAGGCCATTAATGAACATCGCCACCATAATGATGGTAATATACGGCCTTGCTGATGAGGGTGATGAAGATGAGGATGACAGGAGAACATGACTGAGGGGTGAAGACAGAGTAGTTTAGTCAGTGTGTGTAAATAAGAGCTAGCTGTAGAGCTACAGCAAAGTGTTTCCACCTGGTTAGTTGATGGAATAATGGGCCAGGTTAGCCAGTGTGATTAGCCTAGCGTGGCTAGCCTAGCGTGGCTTGCCGTGCTATACAGCGGCTGAGTGCACCGCCATGCTTATTTATACCAACAGACACACATGAAACAGAAACACTCCCATCTGAATTTACCACTATATATAATGAGTGCGGCCCAATTGGCACCCTATTCCAATAAGTCAAAAGTTGAGCACTATATAGGGAATAGGGTGCCATTTGATATGCGACCACACAGAGTGCATCTCAACAGACCCAGTGCTGTCTGTGTTGACTTACCTGTTCCCTCCCTCTTACTCAGTCTCCAGTTTACCTCTTTTAATATGCCTCCTATACTGTCTTCTTTCTTCTTCTCTCTCTCATCTCAATCTTCATCTCTCCTCCACATGTCTGTCTCTCCCAATCCTTGTATGAGTTGCTAATCAGTGTCTTATGAGTGCCTTGTGAGTGTACTCTTGAGTGTGTGTGTGTGTGTGTGGAGATGGATGTACATCATTCATACTAAAGTCCCCCTGGAGTGTGATTTATGGAGCCAGCTGTGGGTACCAGACTGTGCCACACACACACAGTGATACACAATACTCATGGTCACAATGCTCTCCTCTCAACATCACAATTTTCTTTGTACTGTGCCCCTGTAATGTCATCACAGGAAATGAGCTTGTTTATGAGAGTCTATTTCCTCCTTGGGATCCAATACCCTCCTATTATTTCTCTCTGTCTGTCACACTGTCCTGCCTTTTTCTCCCAGTCTTTTATTCTCCATGTCTAACCCTCCCGCCCTGTCTTTCTCTCCCCTCCAGGCTAACACTTACACCTCCATCAGGAGCAAACAAGGGTCCTTGACATTCAATTTCCTGCTTGCCACACACTTTTTCATTGTGTTTTTTCCCCTTTCGTCTCTGCCTGAGTCAGATGGGCAGACAGAGGGACGGGCGGACTGTGGAACGGAGAGAGGAATAGACAGAGAGGGGGACAGGGAGGGTGTTTTTCATGGGGGGCAGCCTCCCTCCCTGTCTGAACAGCCCAGTAGCAAGGTCAACTTACTGGGATGCATTTGGGAGTTTGTGGCCATGACACAGCTTTTTCTGTGAACAGTTTTAGTGGCAATGAAATATATTTTTTGGAACCGTTTCAGTGTCTTTGGAGTGCTGCTTTAAAATGTTTGGATTCTTCTTGGAAATTGTTGGGCAATGTTTGGTTTTAAAGGTTGCTGATAACCTAATAAGAGTGTGTGTGGACGTGTTTTAAGTCCCCACAAGGACAGTAAACAAACAAAAACTGGGTACATTTTGTTAGTCCCCACAAGGTCAAATGCTATTTTTATGGGGTTTATGGTTAAGGTTAGAATTAGTGAGATAGCAAAAGCTCAGGTTGCCCAGCCCGGCGGTGATACAATCTTCGGCAAAATCATTCGCAAGGAGATTCCTGCAAAAATATTATTTGAATATTATTTGCAAGAGGGAAAATAGGATCTTGAATGGTACTACATTTGGTGTCCCACACTGTGGGAGTATTAGTATGTTCAATGTTGTCTTGAACAGGTGGCTTAGCCAGCATGGAGAATATATATACACACACACACACACACACACACCCCCTAATGATTAATAGACTGAGTCAAGTCCCTGTCTAGTGTCTTGTTTGTGAGTGAATGTGGTATATGAGCAGAGCACACGTTAATTGTTGGAGGTGTGTGTTTGCATGGCAGCTTTATTTAACGGTTGATGTATTGATTGGTGTGGCAGAGATCATCTGTTAATGGTTGGTCTTCCTGTATATGATTTGATGTGTGTGTTGTCTGATTTGACCATTAGAATGTGTAAGGTGATAGATGGTCTAAAACCGCTGATGTCTGTCTGTCTGTCTGGTTACTGTAATGTATACAGTGTGAGTAGACTGACTGACTGATCTTCCCTCTGTCTTTTTCTTTATCTTTTTTATTTTTCTCATTCTTTTCCTCTCTCGTCTCCTGTCTCTCCGTCTAACTCTCCCTCCCTGTAGGTGAGTGTGGTGCAGGACTCTGTGAACATCTCAGGTCAGAACACTATGAACATGGTGAAGGTGCCAGACTGCAGGCTGGCCGATGAGCTGGGAGGGCTTTGGGAACACTCCCGCTTCACTGACTGCTCCCTGTGTGTGGCGGGACAGGAGTTCCAGGCACACAAAGCCATCCTGGCAGGTAAGACTACTTCTGTCTCGCACGCCACGCACGTGCATACTGACCACACAGAACACCGGAGCCACTTCTTACAGATATACACACATCAATGACAGAAACACAGACTATGGGCTCTATTGTAACAAACCTAATGCAATGTTAAATCTTAGCGCCGGCAGTAGTATTAGAAATATGTTTGCTATTTTCTCAACCAGAATTATGGCCACAGTAGATGGCGATGGAGCGAAAGGTCTGGACTTATAAAACACATTGTGGGTGTGTCGAGGCTTGGCCCCACACTGACCAATCGGAACGTGCGCCATGGCTAAATGTGTAGTTGCTTAAAGTTGTTTATTTACTGTCTTTTATGTATAGCGTTGTCATCAATTCGAATATTAGTCCGTATAGCCAAGCTCATTAAATATCCTTCCCCATATTTACTAAATATTTTCAACATGTTTGCATTCCACATTGTTTTAATTGCATTGCTATAATATGGAAATAAATTGTCTAACATAGGCTATACCATTCACACTGATATATGGGCTAGGCCTACCGTAAATTGCAGTGTGGTCATGCCAAACATAGTCAATAAGCAAGACTAAATTCACTTGGCTATCGATAAGGCCTAAAAAGAAAGTGTATAATTCTAATAACTAAATAGCAGGGCCTCCTGAGTGTTGCAGCGGTCTAAGGCACTGCATCACAGTGCTAGAGGCGTCACTACAGACACACTACAGTTTACTCCTGAGTGTTGCAGCGGTCTAAGGCACTGCATCGCAGTGTTGCGGCATCATTACAGACACACTACAGTTTACTCCTGAGTGTTGCAGCGGTCTAAGGCACTGCATCGCAGTGTTGCGGCGTCATTACAGCCAGGGGTTTGATCTCATAGTGCGGCGCACAATTGGCCCAGCGTCGTCCGGGTTAGGGGAGGGTTTGGCCGGGGCGGCTTTTCTTGGCTCATTGCGCTCTTGCCACTCCGGCGGGCCGAGCACCTCCTGGCTGACTTCGGTCGTCAGTTGAATGGTGGGGCAAGTCAGTTAAGAACAAATTCTTATTTTCAATGACTGCCTAGGAACAGTGGGTTAACTGCCTGTTCAGGGGCAGAAAGACAGATTTGTATCTTGTCTGCTCGGGGGTTTTAACTTGCAACCTTCCGGTTACTAGTCCAACGCTCTAAACACTAGGCTACCCTGCCGCCCAATGTGAGTTATAGATCTGTCATTCTCATTGAAAGCAAGTCTAAGAAGCTGTAGATCTGTTCAATGAACACTATTTCTATGCTATCCGTTCATAAGTTTGTTTTTGCGTCTCTTACTCTTGGTTTTGTACAACAGCTTTAAACAGCTGAAAATACATGATTTTTTGTTATTGAAAATATATTTCACAGTGGTTTAGATGTTCCAATGATTCTCTACACTGCTTGTTTTGTGACAAACTGAAATCAGGCAAACTATTAGAATTTTAGCTGCCAGGATATGGGGGAGGGATTTCTGCATATTGCACATTTTTAAAACTGCAACATTTCCTCTACACCCCATGGCAAAATGTGTAGAAAATTAACTGTAAAACTTAAAAACATGGCTTTCTACTGTCAACGTGGGGGGCGGGGGCCAACCAAAATGTTCTACTCGCAGACCCTCAAGCAATCGTGGCCCGTCATGATAAGTTTGGATTTTTGGGGGCCCTCCAATCCCATCAAAGTTTCCCATCCTTGCCATAAACCCATAGATGGTGAATCTTTCAAATAAGTTTTTTTTAAAGCAAAAAAACAAAGCAAAGGCCTCCCGGGTGGCGCAGTGGTCTATGCTAGCTGTGCCACCAGAGACTCTGGGTTTGAGCCCAGGCTCTGTCGCAGGCAGCCGCGACCGGGAGGTCCGTGGGGCGACACAATTGGCCTAGTGTCATCCGGGTGAGGGAGGGTTTGGCCGGTAGGGATGTCCTTGTCTCATCGTGCACTAGCGACTCCTGTGGTGGGCCGGGCGCAGTGCACGCTGACCAGGTCGCCAGGTGTACTGTGTTTCCTCTGACACATTGGTGCGGCTGGCTTCCGGGTTGGATGCGCGCTGTGTTAAGAAGCAGTGCGGCTTGGTTGGGTTGTGTTTAGGAGGATGCATGGCTTTCGACCTTTGTCTCTCTCAAGCCCGTACGGGAGTTGTAGCGATGAGACAAGATAGTAACTACTAACAATTGGATACCACGAAATTGGGGAGAAAAAGGGGGTCAAATTCCAAAACAACAACAAAAACAAAGCACTTTAAAAAATAAAAATAATAATTAAACTAACAACAATATTTCTAAACAGGATCGGGTCAGAAGCATGATATCATAAATCACATCTACAAGGCCATGCTAGGTAAAGCTCCGCCTTATCTCAGTTCACTGGTCACGATGGCAACACCCACCAGTAGCACGCCCTCCGCAGGTGTATCTCACTGATCATCCCTAAAGCCAACACCTCATTCGGCCGCCTTTCGTTCCAGTACTCTGCTGCCTGTGACTGGAACGAATTGCAAAAATCGCTGAAGTTGGAGACCTTTATCTCCCTCACCAACTTCAAACATCAGCTATCTGAGCAGCTAACCGATCGCTGCAGCTGTACATAATTTATTGGTAAATAGCCCACCCATTTTCACCTACCTCATCCCCACAGTTTTTATTTACTTTTCTGCTCTTTTGCACACCAATATCTCTACCTGTACATGATCATTTATCATTCCAGTGTTAATCTGCAATATTGTAATTATTTGCCTACCTCCTCATGCCTTTTGCACACATTGTATATAGACTCCCCCTTTTTTTCTACTGTGTTATTGACTTGTTAATTGTTTACTCCATGTGTAACTCTGTGTTGTCTGTTCACACTGCTATGCTTTATCTTGGCAAGGTCGCAGTTGTAAATGAGAACTTGTTCTCAACTAGCCTACCTGGTTAAATAAAGGTGAAATAAAAATAAATAAACATCTCTCGTTCCATGAGCATAAGGCAATGTGTGCACACGTAGACGTAGGGCTCTTGGGCCGGAGGCATGGATGTTTGTCCTATCCATTGAATATAGTTTACACACTAACCATACAATAGGTGTAGTTAGAACAAACAGCCAATATATTTTTTGATATTGGCTTCAACATGGAAATATTTGCCTACACACATTGCGCTAACAGCCATGGACATTGCCCAAACGTTATAATAAGATAAGTCTACCATCGCTGTTGATATGGCCGGTTAGTGACTTTGCCACGTAAACAAATTAACAGGCTACGTGTGTATTCAGCACCAAGGACAGCGATCGGAATATTCATAATTTGACATTTAGGTTAGGATAACAGTGGAAGATGGAGTTGTTTTTGTCAAAATGATAAAGGAAAAACGCAAACAGTCTATTGCAATAACTTAATTTTCCTAAACTGACTTCCTACAGTCACTGACACCTTTCATTCCATGGCCACATCGGCCTAATGAGTCCAAACTTTCACAGAAGCTGCACGGATAAAAATCATGACCAATAAAAAGAAAAAATGTGAATGTCTTACTGTTTTGATGCTCATGCTATTTTTTTTATAAAACATTGCTTAGAGGCAACTGATTATGCTACTGTGAGCCTCCACTGAGCAAATCAATGCTATAACCAATTGCATTTCCACAAAATCCATCTTTTGGGGAGTCATAAATATCTCCAGAAGCTCTGCTTGAAATTGGTACAATGGCACACGTATTTAAGGACACCACAAATATTTCCACTCTTCCCACCACAGCGCCCTTGAGCTGATATAAGACAGGTAAATTACCAACCCTTGCGCCAGGGTTGGAAAATAGTGTAGTGATGGCTTTTAGAAGTTGAAATTGCCAAAGAGCAGGCTTTTAATGGCAGCTGCAAATAGAGCCCCATGACTGAGTATCTGACTGAAACTTTGAGGAACTCTCCCTGTGAGAATGGGAATGGCTGTCAATTATCCAGTCATTTTGAGACATTTTAATTGTGTGCTACTGTTGCATTGGGGTCTTCACTCTCTCTCTCCACCACCTCATCTGGCTGTCTGCACCTCCCTCTCTCCTTTTCTCCCTCACTTCTTCCGCCACCTGGGTTAGGTGACACCCACTCCCCTCATTGTTCTCCTTCTCCACCACCATTCCTGTGACAACTCTCCGGGCCGTTAATCGCTGTGGAGACGGACAGTGAAGAATCAAAAGGGCTGTGAAAGTGTGTGTGCTGGCTGAGCGGAACGCTTTAAATTGGCTTCTTATTGGTCATGTGATCTAAAACAGTTTGTGGTGTCTCTGTCTACTGCCGAATGAGCTCGGCACTGCATCTCTATAATACCCTCACACTACTATGGTACAACACTCAGACAAAACAACTCTCAGCTATGGAACAACACACAACAAAACAACTCTCAGCTATGGAACAACACACAACAAAACAACTCTCAGCTATGGAACAACACACAACAAAACGACTCTCAGCTATGGAACAACACTCACAACAAAACGACTCTCAGCTATGGAACAACACACAACAAAACGACTCTCAGCTATGGAACAACACACAACAAAACAACTCTCAGCTATGGTACAACACAACAAAACAACTCTCAGCTATGGAACAACACTCACAACAAAACAACTCTCAGCTATGGAACAACACTCACAACAAAACAACTCTCAGCTATGGAACAACAAAACGACTCTCAGCTTTGGAACAACACTCACAACAAAACAACTCTCGGCTATGGAACAACACTCACAACAAAACAACTCTCAGCTATGGAACAACACTCACAACAAAACAACTCTCAGCTATGGAACAACACTCACAACAAAACAACTCTCAGCTATGGAACAACACTCACAACAAAACGACTCTCAGCTATGGAACAACACACAACAAAACGACTCCCAGCTATGGAACAACACACAACAAAACAACTCTCAGCTATGGTACAACACAACAAAACAACTCTCAGCTATGGTACAACACAACAAAACAACTCTCAGCTATGGAACAACACTCACAACAAAACAACTCTCAGCTATGGAACAACACTCACAACAAAACAACTCTCAGCTATGGAACAACAAAACGACTCTCAGCTTTGGAACAACACTCACAACAAAACACCTCTCGGCTATGGAACAACACTCACAACAAAACGACTCTCGGCTATGGAACAACACTCACACAAAACAACTCTGGGCTATGGAACAACACTCACAGAAAACAACTCTCGGCTATGGAACGACTCTCAGCTTTGGAACAACACTCACAACAAAACAACTCTCACCTTTGGAACAACACTCACACAAAACAACTCTTAGCTATGGAACAACACTCACAACAAAACAACTCTCGGCTATGGAACAACACTCACAACAAAACAACTATCGGCTATGGAACAACACTCACAACAAAACAACTCTCGGCTATGGAACAACACTCACAACAAAACAACTCTCGGCTATGGAACAATACTCACAACAAAACAACTCTCGGCTATGGAACAATACTCACAACAAAACAACTCTCGGCTATGGAACAACACTCACAACAAAACAACTCTCGGCTATGGAACAATACTCACAACAAAACAACTCTCGGCTATGGAACAATACTCACAACAAAACAACTCTCGGCTATGGAACAACACTCACAACAAAACAACTCTCGGCTATGGTACAACACAACAAAACAACTCTCGGCTATGGAACAATACTCACAACAAAACAACTCTCGGCTATGGAACAACACTCACAGAAAACAACTCTCGGCTATGGAACAACACAACTCAGCTATGGAAAACAACTCTCAGCTATGGTACAACACAACAAAACAACTCTCAGCTATACAACACAACAAAACGACTCTCAGTACAACACAACAAAACGACTCTCAGCTCTGGAACAACACTCACAACAAAACAACTCTCAGATATGGAACAACACTCACACAAAACAACTCTCAGCTATGGAACAACACTCACACAAAACAACTCTCAGCTATGGAACAACACTCACAGCAAAACCACTCTCAGCTATGGAACAACACTCACAGCAAAACCACTCTCAGCTATGGAACAACACTCACAGCAAAACGACTCCCAGCTATGGAACAACATACAACAAAACGACTCTCTGTTATGGTACAACACAACAAAATGACTCTCGGCTATGGAACAACACTCACAGAAACCATCTCTCGGCTATGGAACAACACAACAAAACAACTCTCACCTTTGGAACAACACTCACACAAAACAACTCTGAGCTATGGAACAACACTCACAGAAAACAACTCTCAGCTCTGGTACAACAAAACGACTCTCAGCTTTGGAACAACACTCACAACAAAACAACTCTCGGCTATGGAACAACACTCACAACAAAACAACTCTCAGCTATGGAACAACACTCACATAAAACAACTCTGGAACAAGCTATGGAACAACACTCACAGAAAACAACTCTGGGGTATGGAACAATACTCACAACAAAACAACTCTCGGCTATGGTAACACTCACAACAAAACACTCTCACCTAAGAACAACACTCACAACAAAACAACTCTCAGTTATGGAACAACACACAACAAAACAACTCTCACTCTATGGAACAACACTCACACAAAACAACTCTCAGCTATGGAACAACACTCACACAAAACAACTCTCAGCTATGGAACAACACTCACACAAAACAACTCTCAGCTATTGAACAACACTCACACAAAACAACTCTGGGCTATGGAACAACACTCTATGGAACAACACTCACACAGAAAACAACTCTCGGCTATGGAACAATACTCACAACAAAACAACTCTGCTATGGAACAACATTCACAGCAAAACAACACTCACCTAAGAACAACACTCACAACAAAACAACTCTCAGTTATGGAACAACACAACAAAACAACTCTCACCTTTGGAACAACACTCACAACAAAACAACTCTGAGCTATGGAACAACACTCACAACAAAACAACTCTCGGCTATGGAACAACACTCACAACAAAACAACTATCGGCTATGGAACAATACTCACAACAAAACAACTCTCACATATGGAACAACACTCACAACAAAACAACACTCACCTAGGATCAACACTCACAACAAAACAACTCTCAGCCATGGTACAACACAACAAAACAACTCTCAGCTATGTTTCAACACAACAAAACAACTCTCAGCTATGGTACAACACAACAAAACAACTCTCAGCTATGGTACAACACAACAAAACAACTCTCAGCTATGGTACAACACAACAAAACAACTCTCAGCTATGGTACAACACAACAAAACGACTCTCTGCTATGGAACAACACTCACAGCAAAACCACTCTCAGCTATTGAACAACACTCACACAAAACAACTCTCGGCTATGGATCAACACTCACAACAAAACAACTCTCAGCTATGGTACAACACAACAAAACAACTCTCAGCTATGGTACAACACAACAAAACAACTCTCGGCTATGGAACAACACTCACAACAAAACAACTCTCGGCTATGGAACAACACTCACAGAAAACAACTCTCAGCTATGGAACAACACTCACAACAAATGGAACTCTCAGCTATGGAACAACACACAACAAAACGAACAACTCTCTGCTATGAAACAACACACAACAAAACAACTCTCACCTATGGAACAAACACAACAAAACAACACTCAGCTATGGAACAACACTCACAACAAAACAACTCTCAGTTATGGAACAACACACAACAAAACAACTCTCAGCTTTGGAACAACAAAACAACTCTCAGCTTTGGAACAACACTCACAACAAAACACCTCTCGGCTATGGAACAACACTCACAACAAAACAACTCTCGGCTATGGAACAACACTCACAACAAAACAACTCTGGGCTATGGAACAACACTCACAGAAAACAACTCTCGGCTATGGAACAATACTCACAACAAAACAAGCTTTGGAACAACACTCACAACAAAACAACTCTCACCTATGGAACAACACTCACAACAAAACAACTCTTAGCTATGGAACAACACTCACAACAAAACAACACTCGGCTATGGAACAATACTCACCTCAAAACAACTCTCGGCCATGGAACAATACTCAGCATGGTACAAAAACAAAACACTCACCTAGGAACAACACTCACCTAGGAACAACACTCACAACAAAACAACTCTCAGCTATTGAACAACACAACAAAACAACTCTGGGCTATGGAACAACACAACAAAACAACTCTGGAACAAGCTATGGAACAACACAAGAAAACAACTCTCAGCTATGGAACAACACAACAAAACAACTCTCACCTTTGGAACAACACTCACAACAAAACAACTCTCGGCTATGGAACAACACTCACACAAAACAACTCTCAGTTATGGAACAACATTCTCAACAAAAGAACTCTCAGCTATTGAACAACACTCACAGCAAAACCACTCTCAGCTATGGAACAACACTCACAACAAAACGACTCTGCTATGGTACAACACAACAAAACAACTCTCGGCTATGGAACAACACTCACAGAAACCATCTCTCGGCTATGGAACAACACAACAAAACAACTCTCACCTTTGGAACAACACTCACACAAAACGACTATCAGCTATGGAACAACTCAACGAAACAACTCTCGGCTATGGAACAACACTCACAACAAAACAACTCTCAGCTATGGAACAACACTCACAACAAAACAACTCTCAGCTATGGAACAACACTCACAACAAAACGACTCCCAGCTATGGAACAACACACAACAAAACAACTCTCAGCTATGGTACAACACAACAAAACAACTCTCAGCTATGGAACAACAATCACAACAATCACAACAAAACAACTCTCAGCTATGGAACAACACTCACAACAAAACAACTCTCAGCTATGGAACAACACTCACAACAAAACAACTCTCAGCTAAACAACTCTCAGTTTTGGAACAACACTCACAACAAAACAACTCTCGGCTATGGAACAACACTCACAACAAAACGACTCTCGGCTATGGAACAACACTCACACAAAACAACTCTGGGCTAAGGAACAACACTCACAGAAAACAACTCTCGGCTATGGAACAACTCTCTGCTATGGAACAGCACTCAAACAAAACAACTCTCAGCTATGGAACAAAACAAAACAACTCTGAGCTATGGAACAACACTCACATAAAACAACTCTCGGCTATGGAACAACACTCACACAAAACAACTCTCAGCTATTGAACAACACTCACACGAAACAACTCTGGGCTATGGAACAACACTCACACAAAACAACTCTCGGCTATGGAACAACACTCACAGAAAACAACTCTCAGCTATGGTACAACACAACAAAACAACTCTCAGCTATGGTACAACACAACAAAACAACTCTCGGCTATGGAACAATACTCACAACAAAACAACTCTCAGATATGGAACAACACTCACAGCAAAACGACTCAGCTATGGAACAACACTCGCACAAAACGACTCTCAACTATGGAACAACACACAACAAAACGACTACCAGCTATGGAACCACACAACAAAACAACTCTCGGCTATGGAACAACACTCACAGAAACCATCTCTCGGCTATGGAACAACACAACAAAACAACTCTCACCTTTGGAACAACACTCACACAAAACAAAATGAACAACACTCACAACAAAACTGTCAGCTATGGAACAACACTCACAACTAAACAACTCTCAGCTATGGAACAACACTCACAACAAAACAACTCTCAGCTATGGAACAATAACAACAAAACAACTCTCGGCTATGGAACAATACTCACAACAAAACAACTCTCGGCTATGGAACAACACTCACAACAAAACAACTCTCGGCTATGGAACAACACTCACAGAAAACAACTCTCAGCTATGGTACAACACAACAAAACAACTCTCAGCTATGGTACAACACAACAAAACAACTCTCAGCTATGGTACAACACAACAAAACGACTCTCAGCTCTGGAACAACACTCACAACAAAACAACTCTCAGCTATGGAACAACACTCACACAAAACAACTCTCAGGTATGGAACAACACTCACAGCAAAACGACTCCCAGCTATGGAACAACATACAACAAAACGACTCTCTGTTATGGTACAACACAACAAAACAAGCTCTGGAACAATAACAGAAACCACGGCTATGGAACAACACAACAAAACAACTCTCACCTTTGGAACAACACTCACACAAAACAACTCTGAGCTATGGAACAACACTCACAGAAAACAACTCTCAGCTCTGGTACAACACTCACACAAAACAACTCTCAGCTATGGAACAACACTCACACAAAACAACTCTCAGCTCTGGTACAACACTCACACAAAACAACTCACAGCTATGGAACAACACTCACAACAAAACAACTCTCAGCTATGGAACAAAAAAACGACTCTCAGCTTTGGAACAACACTCACACAAAACAACTCTCAGCTCTGGTACAACACTCACACAAAACAACTCTCGGCTATGGAACAACACTCACAACAAAACAACTCTGAGCTATGGAACAACACTCACATAAAACAACTCTCAGCTATTGAACAACACTCACACAAAACAACTTTGGGCTATGGAACAACACTCACAACAAAATGACTCTCAGCTATGGAACAACACTCACAACAAAACGACTCTCAGCTATGGAACAACACTCACAACAAAACGACTCTCAGCTATTGAACAACACTCACACAAAACAACTCTGGGCTATGGAACAACACTCACACAAAACAACTCTCGGCTATGGAACAACTCTCTGGTATGGAACAACACTCACAGAAAACAACTCTCGGCTATGGAACAATACTCACAACAAAACAACTCTCACCTATGGAACAACACTCACAACAAAACAACACTCACCTAGGAACAACACTCAGAACAAAACAACTCTCAGTTATGGAACAACACAACAAAACAACTCTCACCTTTGGAACAACACTCACACAAAACAACTCTGAGCTATGGAACAACACTCACAACAAAACAACTCTCGGCTATGGAACAACACTCACAACAAAACAACTCTCGGCTATGGAACAACACTCACAACAAAACAACTCTCGGCTATGGAACAATACTCACAACAAAACAACTCTCACCTATGGAACAACACTCACAACAAAACAACTCTCAGCCATGGTACAACACAACAAAACAACTCTCAGCTATGGTACAACACAACAAAACAACTCTCAGCTATGGTACAACACAACAAAACAACTCTCAGCTATGGTACAACACAACAAAACGACTCTCAGCTATGGAACAACACTCACAACAAAACAACTCTCAGCTATGGAACAACACTCACACAAAACAACTCTGGGCTATGGAACAACACTCACACAAAACAACTCTCGGCTATGGAACAACTCTCTGCTATGGAACAACACTCACAGAATACATCTCTCAGCTATGGAACAACACTCACAGCAAAACCACTCTCAGCTATTGAACAACACTCACACAAAACAACTCTCGGCTATGGAACAACACTCACAACAAAACAACTCTCGGCTATGGAACAACACTCACAGAAAACAACTCTCGGCTATGGAACAACACTCACAGAAAACAACTGTCAGCTATGGAACAACACAACAAAACAACTCTCAGCTATGGTACAACACAACAAAACAACTCTCGGCTATGGAACAACACTCACAGAAACCATCTCTCGGCTATGGAACAACACAACAAAACAACTCTCACCTTTGGAACAACACTCACACAAAACGACTATCAGCTATGGAACAACTCAACGAAACAACTCTCGGCTATGGAACAACACTCACAGAAAACACCTCTCGGCTATGGAACAACACTCACAACAAAACAACTCTCGGCTATGGAATAACACTCACAGAAAACGACTCTCTGCTATGGAACAACTCTCGGCTATGGAACAACACCCACAACAAAAATAACTCTCGGCTATGGAACAAAACTCACAACAAAACAACTCTGAGCTATGGAACAACACTCACAACAAAACAACTCTCGGCTATGGAACAACACTCACAACAAAACAACTCTCGGCTATGGAACAATACTCACAACAAAACAACTCTCGGCTATGGAACAACACTCTCAACAAAACAACTCTCGGCTATGTTACAACACAACAAAACAACTATCGGCTATGGAACAATACTCACAACAAAACAACTCGCGGCTATGGAACAACACTCACAGAAAACAACTCTCAGCTATGGTACAACACAACAAAACAACTCTCAGCTGTGGTACAACACAACAAAACAACTCTCAGCTGTGGTACAACACAACAAAACAACTCTCAGCTATGGTACAACAAAACAACTCTCAGCTATGGTACAACACAACAAAACGACTCTCAGCTCTGGAACAACACTCACAACAAAACAACTCTGGGCTATGGAACAACACTCACACAAAACAACTCTCAGCTATGGAACAACACTCACACAAAACAACTCTCAGATATGGAACAACACTCACAGCAAAACCACTCTCAGATATGGAACAACACTCACAGCAAAACCACTCTCAGCTATGGAACAACACTCACAGCAAAACGACTCTCAGCTATGGAACAACATACAACAAAACGACTCTCTGTTATGGTACAACACAACAAAACAACTCTCGGCTATGGAACAACACTCACAGAAACCATCTCTCGGCTATGGAACAACACAACAAAACAACTCTCACCTTTGGAACAACACTCACACAAAACAACTCTCAGCTATGGAACAACACTCACAACAAAACAACTCTCAGTATGGAACAACACTCACACAAAACAACTCTCAGCTCATGTACAACACTCACAACAAAACAACTCTCAGCTATGGAACAACAAAACGACTCTCAGCTTTGGAACAACACTCACACAAAACAACTCTGAGCTATGGAACAACACTCACACAAAACAACTCTCAGCTCTGGTACAACACTCAAACAAAACAACTCTGGGCTATGGAACAACACTCGCAACAAAACGACTCTCAGCTATGGAACAACACTCACAACAAAACAACTCTGAGCTATGGAACAACACTCACATAAAACAACTCTCAGCTATTGAACAACACTCACACAAAACAACTCTGGGCTATGGAACAACACTCACACAAAACAACTCTCGGCTATGGAACAACTCTCGGCTATGGAACAATACTCACAACAAAACAACACTCACCTAGGAACAACACTCACAACAAAACAACTCTCAGTTATGGAACAACACAACAAAACAACTCTCACCTTTGGAACAACACTCACACAAAACAACTCTCGGCTATGGAACAACACTCACAACAAAACAACTCTCGGCTATGGAACAACACTCACAACAAAACAACTCTCGGCTATGGAACAACACTCACAACAAAACAACTCTCGGCTATGGAACAACACTCACAACAAAACAACTCTCGGCTATGGAACAACACTCACAACAAAACAACTCTCGGCTATGGAACAATACTCACAACAAAACAACTCTCACCTATGGAACAACACTAACAACAAAACAACACTCACCTAGGAACAACACTCACAACAAAACAACTCTCAGCCATGGTACAACACAACAAAAGAACTCTCAGCTATGGTACAACACAAGAACAACTCTCAGCTATGGTACAACACAACAAAACAACTCTCAGCTATGGTACAACACAACAAAATGACTCTCAGCTATGGAACAACACTCACAGCAAAACCACTCTCAGCTATTGAACAACACTCACACAAAACAACTCTGGGCTATGGAACAACACTCACACAAAACAACTCTCGGCTATGGAACAACTCTCTGCTATGGAACAACACTCACAGAAAACATCTCTCAGCTATGGAACAACACAACAAAACAACTCTCACCTTTGGAACAACACTCACACAAAACAACTCTGAGCTATGGAACAACACTCACAACAAAACAACTCTCACCTTTGGAACAACACTCACACAAAACAACTCTGAGCTATGGAACAACACTCACAACAAAACAACTCTCGGCTATGGAACAACACTCACAACAAAACAACTCTCGGCTATGGAACAACACTCACAACAAAACAACTCTCGGCTATGGAACAATACTCACAACAAAACAACTCTCACCTATGGAACAACACTAACAACAAAACAACACTCACCTAGGAACAACACTCACAACAAAACAACTCTCAGCCATGGTACAACACAACAAAACAACTCTCAGCTATGGTACAACACAAGAACAACTCTCAGCTATGGTACAACACAAGAACAACTCTCAGCTATGGTACAACACAAAAAAACGACTCTCAGCTATGGAACAACACTCACAACAAAACAACTCTCGGCTATGGAACAACACTCACAACAAAACAACTCTCGGCTATGGAACAACACTCACAGAAAACAACTGTCAGCTATGGTACAACACAACAAAACGACTCTCAGCTATGGAACAACACTCACAACAAAACAACTCTCAGCTATGGAACAACACTCACAGCAAAACCACTCTCAGCTATTGAACAACACTCACACAAAACAACTCTGGGCTATGGAACAACACTCACACAAAACAACTCTCGGCTATGGAACAACTCTCTGCTATGGAACAACACTCACAGAAAACATCTCTCAGCTATGGAACAACACAACAAAACAACTCTCACCTTTGGAACAACACTCACACAAAACAACTCTGAGCTATGGAACAACACTCACAACAAAACAACTCTCGGCTATGGAACAACACTCACAACAAAACAACTCTCGGCTATGGAACAACACTCACAGAAAACAACTGTCAGCTATGGTACAATACAACAAAACAACTCTCAGCTATGGAACAACACAACAAAACAACTCTCAGCTATGGAACAACACAACAAAACAACTCTCAGCTATGGAACAACACAACAAAATGACTCTCAGCTCTGGAACAACACTCACAACAAAAGAACTCTCAGCTATTGAACAACACTCACAGCAAAACCACTCTCAGCTATGGAACAACACTCACAGCAAAACCACTCTCAGCTATGGAACAATACTCACAGCAAAACGACTCTCAGCTATGGAACAACACTCACAGCAAAACGACTCTCAGCTATGGAACAACACTCACAGCAAAACGACTCTCGGCTATGGAACAACACTCACAGAAAATACCTCTCGGCTATGGAACAACACTCACAACAAAACAACTCTCGGCTATGGAACAACACTCACAGAAAACGACTCTCGGCTATGGAACAACTCTCGGCTATGGAACAACACCCACAGCAAAATAACTCTCGGCTATGGAACAACACTCACAACAAAACAACTCTGAGCTATGGAACAACACTCACAACAAAACAACTCTGAGCTATGGAACAACACTCACAACAAAACAACTCTCGGCTATGGAACAACACAACAAAACAACTCTCAGCTATGGTACAACACAACAAAACAACTCTCAGCTATGGTACAACACAACAAAACAACTCTCAGCTATGGTATAACACAACAAAACGACTCTCAGCTATGGAACAACACTCACAACAAAACAACTCTCAGCTATGGAACAACACTCACAGCAAAACCACTCTCAGCTATTGAACAACACTCACACAAAACAACTCTGGGCTATGGAACAACACTCACACAAAACAACTCATAGCTATGGAACAACACAACAAAACAACTCTCACCTTTGGAACAACACTCACACAAAACAACTCATAGCTATGGAACAACACTCACAACAAAACAACTCTCGGCTATGGAACAACACACCCAACAAAACAACTCTCGGCTATGGAACAATACTCACAAAACAACTGTCAGCTATGGTACAACACAACAAAACAACTCTCAGCTATGGAACAACACAACAAAACAACTCTCAGCTATGGAACAACACAACAAAACAACTCTCAGCTATGGTACAACACAACAAAACGACTCTCAGCTCTGGAACAACACTCACAACAAAACAACTCTCAGTTATGGAACAACACTCACAACAAAACAACTCTCAGCTATGGAACAACACTCACAGCAAAACCACTCTCAGCTATGGAACAACACTCACAGCAAAACGACTCTCGGCTATGGAACAACACTCACAACAAAACAACTCTCGGCTATGGAACAACACTCACAACAAAACAACTCTCAGCTATGGTACAACACAACAAAACAACTCTCGGCCATGGAACAATACTCACAACAAAACATCTCTCGGCTATGGAACAACACTCACAGAAAACAACTCTCAGCTATGCTACAAATCAACAAAACGACTCTCAGCTCTGGAACAACACTCACAGCAAAACCACTCTCAGATATGGAACAACACTCACAGCAAAACCACTCTCAGCTATGGAACAACACTCACAGCAAAACGACTCTCAGCTATGGAACAACACTCACAACAAAACGACTCTCTGCTATGGTACAACACAACAAAACAACTCTCGGCTATGGAACAACACTCACAGAAACCATCTCTCGGCTATGGAACAACACAACAAAACAACTCTCACCTTTGGAACAACACTCACACAAAACAACTCTGAGCTATGGAACAACACTCACACAAAACAACTCTCAGCTCTGGTACAACACTCACACAAAACAACTCTCAGCTATGGAACAACACTCACAACAAAACAACTCTCAGCTATGGAACAACAAAACGACTCTCGGCTATGGAACAACACTCACAACAAAACAACTCTGAGCTATGGAACAACACTCACATAAAACAACTCTCAGCTATTGAACAACACTCACACAAAACAACTCTGGGCTATGGAACAACACTCACACAAAACAACTCTCGGCTATGGAACAACTCTCTGCTATGGAACAACACTCACAGAAAACAACTCTCGGCTATGGAACAATACTCACAACAAAACAACTCTCACCTATGGAACAACACTCACAACAAAACAACACTCACCTAGGAACAACACTCACAACAAAACAACTCTCAGTTATGGAACAACACAACAAAACAAATCTCACCTTTGGAACAACACTCACACAAAACAACTCTCAGCCATGGTACAACAAAACAACTCTCGGCTATGGAACAACACTCACAGAAGACAACTCTCGGCTATGGTACAACACAACAAAACAACTCTCAGCTATGGTACAACACAACAAAACAACTCTCAGCTATGGTACAACACAACAAAACAACTCTCAGCTATGGAACAACACAACAAAACAACTCTCACCTTTGGAACAACACTCACACAAAACAACTCATAGCTATGGAACAACACTCACAACAAAACAACTCTCGGCTATGGAACAACACACCCAACAAAACAACTCGGCTATGGAACAATACTCACAAAACAACTGTCAGCTATGGTACAACACAACAAAACAACTCTCAGCTATGGAACAACACAACAAAACAACTCTCAGCTATGGAACAACACAACAAAACAACTCTCAGCTATGGAACAACACAACAAAACAACTCTCAGCTATGGTACAACACAACAAAACGACTCTCAGCTCTGGAACAACACTCACAACAAAACAACTCTCAGATATGGAACAACACTCACACAAAACAACTCTCAGTTATGGAACAACACTCACAACAAAACAACTCTCAGCTATGGAACAACACTCACAGCAAAACAACTCTCGGCTATGGAACAACACTCACAACAAAACAACTCTCGGCTATGGAACAACACTCACAACAAAACAACTCTCACCTTTGGAACAACACTCACAACAAAACAACTCTCAGCCATGGTACAACAAAACAACTCTCGGCTATGGAACAACACTCACAGAAGACAACTCTCGGCTATGGTACAACACAACAAAACAACTCTCAGCTATGGTACAACACAACAAAACAACTCTCAGCTATGGGTACAACACAACAAAACAACTCTCAGCTATGGTACAACACAACAAAACAACTCTCAGCTATGGTATAACACAACAAAACGACTCTCAGCTATGGAACAACACTCACAACAAAACAACTCTCAGCTATGGAACAACACTCACAGCAAAACCACTCTCAGCTATTGAACAACACTCACACAAAACAACTCTGGGCTATGGAACAACACTCACACAAAACAACTCATAGCTATGGAACAACACAACAAAACAACTCTCACCTTTGGAACAACACTCACACAAAACAACTCTCAGCCATGGTACAACAAAACAACTCTCGGCTATGGAACAACACTCACAGAAGACAACTCTCGGCTATGGTACAACACAACAAAACAACTCTCAGCTATGGTACAACACAACAAAACAACTCTCAGCTATGGAACAACACAACAAAACAACTCTCACCTTTGGAACAACACTCACACAAAACAACTCATAGCTATGGAACAACACTCACAACAAAACAACTCTCGGCTATGGAACAACACACCCAACAAAACAACTCTCGGCTATGGAACAATACTCACAAAACAACTGTCAGCTATGGTACAACACAACAAAACAACTCTCAGCTATGGAACAACACAACAAAACAACTCTCAGCTATGGAACAACACAACAAAAACAACTCTCAGCTATGGTACAACACAACAAAACGACTCTCAGCTCTGGAACAACACTCACAACAAAACAACTCTCAGATATGGAACAACACTCACACAAAACAACTCTCAGTTATGGAACAACACTCACAACAAAACAACTCTCAGCTATGGAACAACACTCACAGCAAAACAACTCTCGGCTATGGAACAACACTCACAACAAAACAACTCTCGGCTATGGAACAACACTCACAACAAAACAACTCTCACCTTTGGAACAACACTCACAACAAAACAACTCTCAGCCATGGTACAACAAAACAACTCTCGGCTATGGAACAACACTCACAGAAGACAACTCTCGGCTATGGTACAACACAACAAAACAACTCTCAGCTATGGTACAACACAACAAAACAACTCTCAGCTATGGTACAACACAACAAAACAAGTCTCAGCTATGGTACAACACAACAAAACAACTCTCAGCTATGGTATAACACAACAAAACGACTCTCAGCTATGGAACAACACTCACAACAAAACAACTCTCAGCTATGGAACAACACTCACAGCAAAACCACTCTCAGCTATTGAACAACACTCACACAAAACAACTCTGGGCTATGGAACAACACTCACACAAAACAACTCATAGCTATGGAACAACACAACAAAACAACTCTCACCTTTGGAACAACACTCACACAAAACAACTCATAGCTATGGAACAACACTCACAACAAAACAACTCTCGGCTATGGAACAACACACCCAACAAAACAACTCTCGGCTATGGAACAATACTCACAAAACAACTGTCAGCTATGGTACAACACAACAAAACAACTCTCAGCTATGGAACAACACAACAAAACAACTCTCAGCTATGGAACAACACAACAAAACAACTCTCAGCTATGGTACAACACAACAAAACGACTCTCAGCTCTGGAACAACACTCACAACAAAACAACTCTCAGTTATGGAACAACACTCACAACAAAACAACTCTCAGCTATGGAACAACACTCACAGCAAAACCACTCTCAGCTATGGAACAACACTCACAGAAAAACGACTCTCGGCTATGGAACAACACTCACAACAAAACAACTCTCAGTATGGAACAACACTCACAACAAAACAACTCTCAGCTATGGTACAACACAACAAAACAACTCTCGGCTATGGAACAATACTCACAACAAAACATCTCTCGGCTATGGAACAACACTCACAGAAAACAACTCTCAGCTATGCTACAAATCAACAAAACGACTCTCAGCTCTGGAACAACACTCACAGCAAAACCACTCTCAGATATGGAACAACACTCACAGCAAAACCACTCTCAGCTATGGAACAACACTCACAGCAAAACGACTCTCAGCTATGGAACAACACTCACAACAAAACGACTCTCTGCTATGGTACAACACAACAAAACAACTCTCGGCTATGGAACAACACTCACAGAAACCATCTCTCGGCTATGGAACAACACAACAAAACAACTCTCACCTTTGGAACAACACTCACACAAAACAACTCCTGAGCTATGGAACAACACTCACACAAAACAACTCTCAGCTCTGGTACAACACTCACACAAAACAACTCTCAGCTATGGAACAACACTCACAACAAAACAACTCTCAGCTATGGAACAACAAAACGACTCTCGGCTATGGAACAACACTCACAACAAAACAACTCTCGGCTATGGTAACACTCACACAAAAACACTCTGAGCTATGGAACAACACTCACAACAAAACGACTCTCAGCTATGGAACAACACTCACAACAAAACGACTCTCAGCTATGGAACAACACTCACAACAAAACAACTCTGAGCTATGGAACAACACTCACATAAAACAACTCTCAGCTATTGAACAACACTCACAACAAAACAACTCTGAGCTATGGAACAACACTCACATAAAACAACTCTCAGCTATTGAACAACACTCACACAAAACAACTCTGGGCTATGGAACAACACTCACACAAAACAACTCTCGGCTATGGAACAACTCTCTGCTATGGAACAACACTCACAGAAAAACAACTCGGCTATGGAACA
>NC_088225.1:18725501-18743001 GCF_036934945.1 Oncorhynchus masou masou | reverse complement strand
AAGACTTCATTCTGAGAACACTGCGTCAATGGTATAAGTGTGAGCCTTAGTGCTAGCCGGGGTGAGCCTTAGTGCTAGCCGGGGTGAGCCTTAGTGCTAGCCGGGGTGAGCCTTAGTGCTAGCCGGGGTGAGCCTTAGTGATAGCCGGGGTGAGCCTTAGTGATAGCCGGGGTGAGCCTTAGTGATAGCCGGGGTGAGCCTTAGTGATAGCCGGGGTGAGCCTTAGTGATAGCCGGGGTGAGCCTTAGTGATAGCCGGGGTGAGCCTTAGTGATAGCCGGGGTGAGCCTTAGTGATAGCCGGGGTGAGCCTTAGTGATAGCCGGGGTGAGCATGTGTGGCTGAACTGAATATTCCAAGAAGATGGATTTCAGCTATTCCAATGATTCACGAGGAGTTGCAAGTTCAAGCTTCTGTATAACCTGTAAATCACTTGTCCTCAAAATGGACAAATGAGCCAAAGAACCTCCCTCTGGCCTCATCTCTCCCAACCCCTCTGGTTGAGGTAAAAGGCTAGATAAATAAGGCATGGCTGTGGGGTCACTGAGGCGTGACCTTTCGGCTAATTTTCTGTGGCACTGCAGCAGGGGGACAGGAGTGCAGCCTCCGCCCTGGTCTGCTGCCCACTCCTCTGGCTCCTCAGCCCTGGTCTGCTGCCCACTCCTCTGGCTCCTCCAGCCCTGGTCTGCTGCCCACTCCTCTGGCTCCTCCAGCCCTGGTCTGCTGCCCACTCCTCTGGCTCCTCCAGCCCTGGTCTGCTGCCCACTCCTCTGGCTCCTCCAGCCCTGGTCTGCTGCCCACTCCTCTGGCTCCTCCAGCCCTGCCGCTGCAGACGGTGCATTTTAATCAGCGCTGCGCTAGGATGGCTGGGGCAGTGCATCAAGCTTAACAAGGCTGAGAGAAGCCTTTCATTTACCCACATGCGGGTAACAAATGGACCTGGCCCCACACAAGACAACCCCCCTCCCTCGCTGTCCTTCAAAATCTCACTATTATGACACAATGTCTGTCTCCTTCCCTCCAGCTCACGCCATCTCGGTTTCTTCCCCTCTGTATTAGCGTGCTCTCCCATTCCTCTCATTCCTCAAGTCCTCCCTCTATCTCTGCCTGTCCTTGTGCAATATCTTTCTTTCCGCCTCTCATCCTCTACCGCCTCTCTCCGGCGCTCATCCTCTACCGCGCTCATCCTCTACCACCTCTCTCCGGCGCTCATCCTCTACCGCGCTCATCCTCTACCGCCTCTGTCCGGCGCTCATCCTCTACCGCCTCTCTCCATCTACCGCCTCTCTCCGGCGCTCATCCTCTACCGCTCATCCGGCGCTCATCCTCTACCGCTCATCCTCTACCGCTCTTCCGCTACCGCCTCTCTCCGGCGCTCATCCTCTACCGCCTCTCCGGCGCTCATCCTCTACCGCCTCTCTCCGGCGCTCTTCCGCTACCGCCTCTCTCCGGCGCTCATCCTCTACCGCCTCTCTCCGGCTCTCATCCTCTACCGCCTCTCTCCGGCGCTCATCCTCTACCTCCTCTGTCCGGCGCTCATCCTCTACCGCCTCTCCATCTACCGCCACTCTCCGGCGCTCTTCCTCTACCGCCTCTCTCCGGCGCTCATCCTCTACCGCCTCTCTCCGGCGCTCATCCTCTACCGCCTCTCTCCGGCGCTCATCCTCTACCGCCTCTCTCCGGCTCTCATCCTCTACCGCCTCTCTCCGGCGCTCATCCTCTACCGCCTCTCTCCGGCGCTCATCCTCTACCGCCTCTCTCCGGCGCTCATCCTCTACCGCCTCTCTCCATCTACCACCTCTCTCCGTCTATCTCGTCATCTACTCCTCTAGTCTTTCAGCTCCTTCCCTCTCCTACCTCTTCTCCTTGTCTTAACCAACAGTGCATCTCTATCGGTCACATTCCCTTTTCTACCAGCTCCCTTTCTTCACTCCTGCTCTCCCCCTTCCTGCCTTGCTCTCCCCCTTCCTGCCTTGCTCTCCCCCTTCCTGCCTTGCTCTCCCCCTTCCTGCCTTGCTCTCCCCCTTCCTGCCTTGCTCTCCCCCTTCCTGCCTTGCTCTCCCCCTTCCTGCCTTGCTCTCCCCCTTCCTGCCTTGCTCTCCCCCTTCCTGCCTCTCCTAGAGGTGTGTGTTGTCGTCCCAGGCAGAGTTCAGCTCCATCACTCATCTGCTCCACAGGTCTCATTAGGGACGGGCTAGGCCAGGAGGGAACCTTTTAATAAATAGATGAATGTGACACTGCCACAACAGTGGGTATACACACACACACACACATACACGCAAATTAACACACACTCACATGAATCTTTGGGGATCGAGAAAGATTAAGCCAGGGATGAGTCCGACACTCACGGAATAAAACTCTTTCATTTGATTATTTCAAGCCAAATGATTCTCCGCGCTCAGACACACACTTCAACCTCGCTTGAATAATAGCAACAAAGTATCCTCTGTGGCTACACAAACACATACTGGTAACAGGGCACCTGGTCTCAAACACCCCCCCACCTACCTAACTCTGCTGCATTGTGCACAATAAGTCTTGCTTCATTAAAGCCAAATCTCATCCACTATCAGTTCACAACCACAGAAGTCGTTTGAACCGCCAGGGAAATACAATTCCATTTCAGGGTTATCTTAATATATGAGCTTGTCTCCCCCTCACTGGTCTGTTGTTATGAGCCAGGCAAACACCCACAATAGCACAATATTGCTCCTGCTCCATCGCACCACAGATTGGAGCTCACAAAATAATTAGCAGTTTATATATGAGTGTGTGCGTGTGTGTATGTTTATGTGTTAGTGTGCTCTCAGCTCCCTGGTCTAATTCGTTCCCTGCTCTAATTTCTCCATCCGTTGTTAGCAGCCGGTTCATTTCACATATCTGGGGGAGAACGTGTCTGTCTGCCCTCTGTGTGCTGCAGACTATCCTCTCAGAACACTACGGAGGAATCAGACCAACACCTGCTTTTTACACAAAACTAAACAGACACACCGGGAAAAAGTCATAGGTTTGTTGTCGAAACAAAGTTTTGTGATTTATTTAGTCAAGATCTGTCAATAAACCAGACAGATCTGTACAAGAGGATCAATTCCTTTTCTGTCTAGTTTTCCTTCTCTCACTGTCTTGTCCCATCTCTGTCACCTGATCATCTCCCTTCATCTATCTAGCTATTATCCCCATCAGTCTCCTCTTCCATCTCTCCCCCGAGGCCTCAGTCTTTTTCACTTGTCACAGGAGAGGGATGGGTCATGGAGTAGAAGACTTATCATATGTGTTGTAGTGTGTAACGGATCGTACAGGATAGTCACCCACAGCTTGAAAAGGAGCCAATGGTGCCATTGAATTAGATATTTTTCAGTGGTGAGTACGTTGTCAAGCATGGCGGCGAGGTAGACGTGTTGGCGTGGCAGGGAGCACGAGATCAAGCATGTTGTGGGAGAGGAAACAACACGCTCAGTAGTACAGTGAAGCCCGTTACATACTGTACAGAAATAGACCACAGGAATATGATATGACCTTGTATACATTGATTGGTGAGTGTACAGACAGTGTTGTACAACAGTATACTGTATCAATAGAAAATATCAGCCATGTGTTAGGATATTAGTGGATATGCTGAATGTATGCATGTGAACACATTGTGTGCAGGCTCCAGGCTTTGCCATTGGAGTTGTCAGGGTTTACAATGCTGTCTGGAAAAAGTAAAATCTAAGCCTTCCCTTTGACAACTGCATCCCTCCACCTGTCTTGCCTCCTCCCCCCCTCCAAATCTTCCTTTCCTCCTCCCCCCATTTCCTTTCCTCCACCCCCCATCTTCCTTTCCTTCTCCCCCCCATCTTCCTTCCCTTCTCCCCCCCATCTTCCTTTCCTTCTCCCCCCCATCTTCCTTTCATCCACCCCCATCGTCCTTTCCTCCCTCCCCATCTTCCTTTCCCCCCCCACAATCTTCCTTTCCTCCTCCTCCCCCCATCTTCCTTTCCTCTTCTTCCTTTCCTCCTACTCCCCATCTTCCTTTCCTTCCCCCCATCTTCCTTTCCTCCTCCTCCCCCCATCTCCCCCATCTTCCTTTCCTCCTCCTCCCCCATCTTCCTTTCCTCCTCCTCCCCCCATCTTCCTTTTCTTCCTCCTCCTCCCCCCCCATCTTCCTTTCTTCCTCCTCCTCCTCCCCCATCTTCCTTTTCCTCCTCCTCCCCCCATCTTCCTTTCCTCCTCCTCCCCCATCCCTTTCTCCTCCCCCATCTTCCTCCTCCTCCCCCCCATCTTCCTTTCCCCTCCTCTCCCCCCCCCCCATCTTCCTTTCCTCCTCCTCCCCCCATCTTCCTTCCTCCTCCCCCCATCTTCCTTTCCAACTCCTACCCCCATCTTCCTTTCCTCCTCCTCCCCCCATCTTCCTTTCCTCCTCCTCCCCCCATCTTCCTTCCTCCTCCTCCTTTCCTCCCCCATCTTCCTTTCCTCCTCCCCCATCTTCCTTTCCTCCTCCCCCATCTTCCTTCCTTTCTCCTCCCCCCCATCTTCCTTTCCTTCTCCTCCTCCCCCCATCTTCCTCCTCCTTTTCTTCCTTCCCATCCTCCCCCATCTTCCTTCCTCCCCCTCCTCCTCCCCCCCTCCTCCCCCCATCTTCCTCCTCCTCCTCCCCCATCCTCCCCCCATCTTCCTTTCCTCCTCCTCCCCCATCTTCCTTTCCTCCTCCTCCTCCCTCCCCCCATCTTCCTTCCTCCTCCTCCCCCATCTTCCTTTCCTCCTCCTCCCCCATCTTCCTTTCCTTCCTCCCCCTCCTTTCCTCCTCCCCCCCATCTTCCTTTTCCTCCTCCCCCCATCTTCCTTTCCTCCTCCTCCTCCCCATCTTCCTTTCCTCCTCTCCCCCCATCTTCCTTTCCTCCTCCTCCCCCATCTTCCTTTCCTCCTCCTCCCCCATCTTCCTTTCCTCCTCCTCCCCCCATCTTCCTTTCCTCCTCCTCCCCCCATCTTCCTTTCCTCCTCCTCCTTTCCTCCTCCTCCCCCCCTTTCCTCCCCCCATCTTCCTTCCTCCTCCTCCCCCCCCATCTTCCTCCTCCTCCCCCCATCTTCCTTTTTCCTCCTCCCCCCATCTTCCTTCCTTCCTCCTCCCCCCATCTTCCATCTTCCTCCTCCTCCTCCCCCATCTTCCTTTCCTCCTCCTCCTTCTCCCCATCTTCCTTTCCTCCTCCTTCCCCCATCTTCCTTTCCTCCTTCTCCTCCTCCCCCCATCTTCCTTTCCTCCTCCTCCCCCCATCTTCCTTTCCTCCCCCCCCCCATCTTCCTTTCCTCCTCCTCCCCCCATCTTCCTTTCCTCCTCCTCCCCCCATCTTCCTTTCCTCCTCCTCCCCCCATCTTCCTTTCCTCCTCCTCCCCCCATCTTCCTTTCCTCCTCCTCCCCCATCTTCCTTTCCTCCTCCTCCATCTTCCTTTCCTCCCCCTCCCCCCATCTTTTCCTTCTTTCCTCCTCCCCCCATCTTCCTTTTTCCTCCTCCTCCCCCCATCTTCCTTTCCTCCTCCTCCTCCCCCCCATCTTCCTTTCCTCCTCCTACCCCCATCTTCCTTTCCTCCTCCTCCCCCCATCTTCCTTTCCTCCTCCTCCTCCCCCCATCTCTCCCCCATCTTCCTTTCCCTCCCTCCTCCCCCATCTTCCTCCTCCTCCCCCCATCTTCCTTTCCTCCTCCCCCATCTCCTTCCTCCTCCCCCCATCTTCCTTTCCTCCTCCCCCCATCTTCCTTTTCCTCCTCCTCCCCCCATCTTCCTTTCCTCCTCCTCCCCCCATCTTCCCCCCATCTTCCTTTCCTCCTCCCCCCCATCTTCCTTTCCTCCTCCTCCCCCCATCTTCCTTTCCTCCTCCTCCCCCCATCTTCCTTTCCTCCTCCTCCCCCCATCTTCCTTTCCTCCTCCTCCCCCCCCCTCTTCCTCCTCCTCCTCCCCCATCTTCCTCCTCCCTCCCCCATCTTCCTTTCCTCCCTCCTCCCCCATCTTCCTTTCCTCCTCCTCCCCCATCTTCCTTTCCTTTCCTCCTCCCTCCCCATCTTCCTTTCCTCCTCCTCCCCCCATCTTCCTTTCCTTCTCCTCCCCCATCCCCTCCTTCCCCCATCTTCCTTTCCTCCTCCTCCCCCCATCTTCCTTTCCTCCTTCCTCCCCCCATCTTCCTTCCTCCTCCTCCCCCATCTTCCTTTCCTCCTCCTCCCCCATCTTCCTTTCCTCCTCCCCCCCATCTTCCTTTCCCACCCCCATCTTCCTTTCCCCCCCCCATCTTCCTTTCCTCCCTCCTCCTCCCATCTTCCTTTCCTCTTCCTCCTTCCTTTCCTCCTTCTCCTCCCCCATCTTCTTCCTTTCCCCCTCCTCCTTCCTCCTCCCCCCCATCTTCCTTTTCCTTCTCCTCCCCCCCATCTTCCTTCCTCCCTCCTCCTTCCTTTCCTCCTCCACCCCCCATCTTCCATCTTCCTCCTCCTCCCCCCATCTTCCTCCTTCCTCCCCTCCCCCCATCTTCCTTTCCTCCTCCTCCCCCCATCTTCCTTTCCTCCTCCTCCCCCCATCTTCCTTTCCTCCCTCCTCCTCCCCCCATCTTTCCTCCTTTCATCTTCCCTCCTCCCCCCATCTTCCTTTCCTCCCTCCTCCTCCCCCCATCTTCCTTTCCTCCTCCTCCTCCCCCATCTTCCTTTCCCTCCCTCCCCCATCTTCCTTTCCTTCCTCCTCCCCCCATCTTCCTTTCCTCCTCCTCCCCCCATCTTCCTTTCCTCCTCCTCCTCCCCCCCATTTTCCTTCCTTTTCTCCTCCTCCCCCCATCTTCCTTTCCTCCTCCTCCCCCCATCTTCCTTTCCTCCTCCTCCCCCCATCTTCTTTCCTCCTTCCTCCTTCCTCCTCCCCCATCTTCTTTCCTTCCTCCCCCCATCTTCCTCCTTCCCCCCATCTTCCTTCTCCTCCTCCTCCCCCATCTTCCTTTCCTCCTCCTCCTCCTCCCCATCTTCCTTTCCTCCTTCTCCTCCCCCATCTTCCTTTCCTCCTTCTCCCCATCTCCTCCTCCCCCCCATCTTCCTTTCCTCCTTCTCCTCCTCCCCCATCTTCATTTCCTCCTCCCCCCATCTTCCTTTCCTCCTCCCCCCATCTTCCTTTCCTCCTTCTCCTCCTCCCCCATCTTCCTTTCCTCCTCCTCCTCCCCCCCCATCTTCCTTTCCTCCTCCTCCCCCCATCTTCCTTTCCTCCTTCTCCTCCCCCATCTTCCTTTCCCCCCATCTTCCTTCTCCTCCTCCCCCATCTTCCTTTCCTCCTTCTCCTCCTCCCCCCATCTTCATTTCCTCCTCCCCCCATCTTCCTTTCCTCCATCTTCCTTCCTCCTCCCCCCATCTTCCCTTCCTCCTCCCCCCATCTTCATTTCCTCCTCCCCCATCTTCCTTTTCCTCCTCCCCCCCATCTTCCTTTCCTCCCTCATCTTCCCCCCATCTCCTCCTCCTCCTCCTCCCCCCCATCTTCCTTTCCTCCTCCCCCCCATCTTCCTTTCCTCCTCCTCCCCCTCCTCCCCCCATCTTCCTTTCCTCCTCCCCCCCCCCCTCCCCCTCCTCCCCCATCTTCCTTTCCTTCCTCCTCCCCCCATCCTTCCTTTCCTCCTCCTCCCCCCATCTTCCTTTCCTCCTCCTCCCCCCATCTTCCTTTCCTCCTTCCTCCCCCCATCTTCCTTTCCCCCCCTCCTCCTCCCCCCATCTTCCTTTCCTCCTCCTCCCCCCCATCTTCCTTTCCTCGCCTCCCCCATCTTCCTTTCCTCCCCCCATCTTCCTTTCCTCCTCCTCCCCCATCTTCCTTTCCTCCTCCTCCCCCCATCTTCCTTTCCTCCTCCTCCCCCCATCTTCCTTTCCTCCTCCTCCCCCCCATCTTCCTTTTCCTCCTCCTCCCCCCATCTTCCTTTCCTCCCTCCTCCCCCATCTCCTTTCCATCCCCCCTTTTTCCTCCTCCCCCTCCCTTCCCCCCATCTTCCTCCTCCTCCCCCCATCTTCCTTCCTCCTCCTCCTCCCCCCATCTTCCTTTCCTCCTTCCTCCTCCCCCATCTTCCTCCTTCCTCCCCTCCCCCCATCTTCCTTCCTCCCCCCATCTTCCTCCTCCTCCCCCCATCTTCCTTTCCTCCTCCTCCCCCATCTTCCTTCCCCCATCTTCCTCCTCCTCCCCCATCTTCCTTTCCTCCTCCTCCCCATCTTCCTTTCCCCATCTTCCCCCATCTTCCTTTCCTCCTCTCCCCCCATCTTCCTTTCCTCCTCCTCCTCCTCCCCCCATCTTCCTTTCCTCCTCCTCCTCCCCATCCCCCCTTTCCTCCTCCCCCCATCTTCCTTCCTCCTTCTCCTCCTCCCCCCATCTTCCTTTCCTCCCTCCTCCTCCCCCCCATCTTCCTTTCCTCCTCCTCCCCCCATCTTCCTTTCCTCCTCCTCCTCCCCCATCTTCCTTCCCCCCATCTTCCTCCTCCTCCTCCCCCATCTTCATCTTCCTCCTCCTCCTCCCCCATCTTCCTTTCCTCCTCCTCCTACCCCATCTTCCTTTCCTCCTCCTCCCCCCATCTTCCATTCCTCCTCCTTCCCCCATCTTCCTTTCCTTTCCTCCCCCCACATCTTCCTTTCCTCGCCCCACATCTTCCTTTCCTCGCCCCCATCGTCCTTTCCTCCTCCTCCCCCCATCTTCCTTTCCTCCTCCTCCCCCATCTTCCTTTCCTCCTCTCCCCCATCTTCCTTTCCCCTCCTCCCCCATCTTTCCTCCTCCTCCCCCCATCTTCCTTTCCTCCTCCTCCCCCCATCTTCCTTCCTCCTCCCCCCATCTTCCTTTCCTCCTCCTCCTCCCCCCATCTTCCTTTCCTCCTCCTCCCCCCCATCTTCCTTTCCTCCTCCTCCCCCCATCTTCCTTTCCTCCTCCTCCCCCCTCTTCCTTTCCTCCTCCTCCCCCCATCTTCCTTTCCTCCTTCTCCTCCTCCCCCATCTTCCTTTCCTCCTTCTCCTCCTCCCCCATCTTCCTCCTTCCTCCCCCATCTTCCTCCTCCTCCTCCCCCCATCTTCCTTCCTCCTTCCTCCTCCCTCCCCCATCTTCCTTTCCCCCCTCCTTCTCCTCCCCATCCTCTTCCCCCATCTTCCTTTCCTCCTTCTCCTCCTCCCCCCATCTTCCTTCTCCTCCTCCCCCCATCTTCCTTTCCTCCTTCTCCTCCTCCCCCCATCTTCCTTTCCTCCTTCTCCTCCTCCCCCCATCTTCCTTCTCCTCCTCCCCCATCTTCCTTTCCTCCTCCCCCCATCTTCCTTTTCTCCTCCCCCCATCTTCCTTTCCTCCTTCTCCTCCCCCCATCTTCCTTTCCTCCTCCTCCCCCCCATCTTCCTTTTTCCTCCCCCCATCTTCCTTCCTCCTCCTCCCCCCATCTTCCTTTCCTCCCCCCATCTTCCTTTCCTCCCCCCATCTTCCTTTCCTCCTCCTCCCCCATCTTCCTTTCCCTCCTCCTCCCCCATCTTCCTTTCCTCCTCCCCCCATCTTAATTTCCTCCTCCTCCCCCCCATCTTCCTTTCCTCCTCCTCCTCCTACCCCATCTTCCTTTCCTCCTTCTCCTCCTCCCCCCATCTTCCTTTCCTCCTTCTCCTCCTCCCCCCATCTTCCTTTTCCTCCTCCCCCCATCTTCCTTTTTCCTCCTCCTCCCCCCATCTTCCTTCCTCCTCCTCCCCCCATCTTCCTTTCCTCCTCCTCCCCCCATCTTCCCTCCTCCTCCCCTCCTCTTTCCTCCTCCCCCCATCTTCCTTTCCTCCTCCTCCTCCCCCCATCTTCCTTTCTCCTCCTCCCCCCCCTTCCTTTCCTCCCTCCCCCCATCTTCCTTTCCTCCTTCCCCCCATCTTCCTTTCCCTCCCCCCATCTTCCTTTCCTCCTCCTCCCCCCATCTTCCTTTCCTCCTCCTCCTCCCCCATCTTCCTTTCCTCCCTCCTCCCCATCTTCCATTTCCTCCTCCTCCCCCCATCTTCCTCCTTCCTCCCCCTCCTCCTCCCCCCCCATCTTCCTTTCCTCCTCCTCCCCCATCTTCCTTTCCTCCTCCTCCTCCCCCCATCTTCCTTTCCTCCTCCTTCCCCCCATCTTCCTTTCCTCCCTCCTCCCCCCATCTTCCTTTCCTCCTTCTCCTCCTCCCCCATCTTCCTTTCCTCCTCCTCCCCCCTCCTCCTCCTCCCCCCATCTTCCTTTCCTCCCTTCTCCTCCCCCCATCTTCCTTTCCTCCTTTCCTCCCCCCATCTTCCTTTCCTCCTCCTCCTCCCCCATCTTCCTTTCCTCCCTCCCCCCATCTTCCTTCCTCCTCCTCCCCCCCATCTTCCTTTCCTCCTCCCCCCCCATCTTCCTTTTCCTCCTCCTCCCCCCATCTTCCTCCTCCCCCCCCTTCCTCCTTCTCCTCCCCCCATCTTCCTTTCCTCCCCATCTTCTTTCCTCCCCCATCTTCCTTTCCTCCTCCCCCATCTCCTCCTCCCCCCATCTTCCTTTCCTCCTTCTCCTCCTCCCCCCATCTTCCTTTCCTCCCCCCCCCCATCTTCCTCCTCCCCCATCTTCCTTTCCTCCTCCCCCATCTTCCTTTCCTCCCCCATCTTCCTTTCCTCCTCCCCCCTCTCCTCCCTCCCCATCTTCCCTTCCTCCTCCTCCCCCCATCTTCCCTCCTCCTCCCCCCATCTTCCTTTCCTCCTCCTCCTCCCCCCATCTTCCTTCCTCCCCCTCCTCCTCCCCCATCTTCCCTCCTTCTCCTCCTCCCCCCTTCTTCCTTCCCCCATCTTCCTTCCTCCTTCTCCCCCCATCTTCCTTTCCTCCTTCCTCCCCATCTCCCCCCCATCTTCCTTTCCTCCTCCTCCCCCCATCTTCCTTTCCTCCTCCCCCCATCTTCTCCTTTCCTCCTCCCCCCATCTTCCTTTCCTCCTTCTCCTCCTCCCCCCATCTTCCTTTCCTCCTCCTCCTCCCCCCCCATCTTCCTTCCCCATCTTCCTCCTCCCTCCCCATCTTCCTTTCCTCCTCCTCCTCCCCCCATCTTCCTTTCCTCCTCTCCCCCCATCTTCCTTTCCTCCTCCTCCCCCCATCTTTCCCTTCCTCCCTCCTCCCCCATCTTCCTTTCCTCCTCCTCCTCCTCCCCCATCTTCCTTTCCTTCCTCCTCCCCATCTTCCTTTCCTCCTTCCTCCTCCTCCCCCATCTTCCTCCTCCCCCCATCTTCCTTTCCTCCCTCCCCCCCATCTTCCTTTTCTCCTCCTCCCCCCATCCTCCTCCCCCCCATCTTCCTCCCTCCTCCTCCCCCCATCTTCCCCTCCTCCCCCCCTTCCTTTCCCCTCCTCCTCCCCCCATCTTCCTTTCCTCCTCCTCCTCCCCCCATCTTCCTTTCCTCCTCCTCATCTTCCCCCATCTTCCATCTTCCTTTCCTCCCATCCCCCATCTTCCTTTCTCCTCCTCCCCCCATCTTCCTTTTCTCCCATCCCCCCATCTTCCTTTCCTCCCATCCCCCCATCTTCCTTTCCTCCCTCCTCCCCCCATCTTCCTTTTTCCTCCTCCCCTCCTCCCCCCCATCTTCCTTTTCTCCCATCCCCCCATCTTCCTTTTTCCTCCCCCCTCTTCCTCCTCCCCCCATCTTCCTTTCCTTTCCTCCCCCCTCCCCCCATCTTCCTTTTTCCTCCTATCTCCTCCCCCATCTTCCTTTTCTCCCATCCCCCCCCATCTTCCTTTCCTCCAATCCCCCCATCTTCCTTTCCTCCTCCTCCCCCCATCTTCCTTTCCTCCTCCCCCCTCCCCCATCTTCCTTTTCCTCCTTCCTCCTCCTCCCCCCATCTTCCTTTCCTCCTCCTCCTCCCCCCATCTTCCTTTCCTCCTCCTCCCCCCATCTTCCTTTTCCTCCTCCTCCCCCCATCTTCCTTTTTCCTCCCCCATCTTCCTTTCCTCCTCCCCCCCATCTTCCTTTTCCTCCCCCCATCTTCCTTTTCTCCCGCCCCCCCCATCTTCCTTTTCTCCCGCTCTTCTTCCTGCTGCAGAGCAGAGTGGAGCAGTGGACATCAATCTTAAGGCCGGCTTCTCGTCTTTAGCTGTGGCGGGCTGACACGGCCACAGAGCTTGTTACCCAGTTTACAGCACTGACCTGCTGGCTCATCTTTCACTCCCATTAAGAGAGGCATGGAAAAGCGGGAGAGGGAGGGGAAGGAAGGACAGAGCGACAGACATTTACAGTATGTATGACAATAGCACACGCCTCTCCTCATCTATCCATTTATCCAGCCATCTCTCCCCAATGGTCTAAACCGCTGACAGCGCTCCCCCCCCCCACACACACACACTCAAGGGAAGCTAGGACATGAGTATATAAAGTAAAGAAGCCAGCTCAGAGGAGTCCCAGACTTTTCTTTCCTCAAAGACAGACGTGTTGGTATTATAAAGGAGAACTGACAACAATTCAAGGACAAGGCTTAGTAAGAGGAAGTGTGACTAAACAGTACGTATAGAAATACACTCAATTTGGTTCAAGATGACACGCACATGTATACACACAAACCTTTATCTTAACGGCAGAGTCTTTGCCATGGTTGCATTGTCTGGAAAGCATACTCAGAGGCTGTTGTGCAAACAGTACTATATCAGAATGGCATATTCTCTCTGGTCTCTATACCGCTTCTCCCCCACGGGCCTCTACACCGCTTTCCCCCCCCACTAGCCAAGCTTTGCCTGTGACCACGTTCCCTCCCCACCCAGTAGCCTAGCTTTGCCTGTGACCACGTCCCCCCCCCACCCCCAGTAGCCTAGCTTTGCCTGTGACCACCCCCCCCCCACGAGCCTAGCTTTGCCTTTGACCACTCCCCCCCCCCACGAGCCTAGCTTTGCCTGTGACCACTCAGTTGTCCATCTCCTACATGCTCCTTCTCTCTACACTAATAATACCAGAGATCACACCATTCTATCCTGATAGAGATGTAGGTTGTGTCCCAAATGGCCACCCTAGTCACAAGTAGTGTATTAAACATGGAATAGGGTGCCTTTTGGGCCACAATTGTAGCTACTGTACAGTCTGGACGGTGTGTTAGCTAGTGGACAGAGGTGGCTGGGACATCTGGCAGATGATGACTGATAGACTGGTGTGAAAACAGCTTCTCTAGAGACTTCAGGGTGATGGGAGTGCTGATAGGAGTCCTGCTGAGCTACAACCTCGGTCAACAGAGACGAATCCTGTTCAAATACACACCATTAGCCCAGCAGACCGAGGAGATTACATCTGTAGTCACAGACAGGAAGCACCCTAAGACCAAGTCAAACACAACTAGACCTGACAATGCCAACAGGAAAGGCTATACACGAGACACACCCTGGCACTTACAGTACAGTAGGATGAGGTGTGTGTAGGGGATTTATCAGACTTTGATCATGTGTGGATGAGATGTAAATAGGGCTGAGTGCAGCAGTTTCAAATGGGTGTTTATCCAGCTAATCGTTGGCAGACATGGTCACCACACACACACACACTAATGACAACTCAGTGGATACTGAAAGACAACAAGGCTTTTACAATCCAAAATAGCTGTATTTTGTGTTGAGACTAAACATTTGTTAGCGTTTTGACAGTGATGCAGGAGTGCGTTCTAATTCCACCAATGAGGAAAGTAGTCCTGAAAAGGGTCAGAGTAAAAACAGTTGATATAATATGTTTTTGTATGTCGTTTTTCTTAGAGAAAAAGGTTGGACATGTTGAACATTAAAACGTGTTCATCTCCATCTTGTTTCTTGCAAAAATCACCTTTCTTTTTGCCCTTCGGTGAGAAAAATGCTTAAAATGTTATTTTGTACAAGATGGATGTTAAACATGAACTACAGGGTTTTTCTCTGCTCAGGGAAGATGACTGGGACATGGTGGCACTTCATCACCCAAAACCTTATCTTTGTCCATTTTTGGTTATTGTCTTTTTTGTTTGTTTTTCTGATTTCATACATAAAGCTTGGGTTTTTACACAATGCTACAAGGAGGACTTAAAAAAAAGTAAAATAAAAAATAAAAATGAATTTACAACTTCTACTTCCCTCCTATACCCAAACACTCTGTTCTCTACAGGTGTACAGGGTAAGACAAGGTAGTCACTGTCTATATTCAGTTCAGGGTTGATCATCCCTTTTTTTTAATCGTCTTTGTACCAAATCCATACCATCCCCCCTGTACTTTCAGCTGAGGGAGGAGGGAGGGAGGAGCTCTGGTATCAATCTGGGTGTCTCTAGGCTCTGGAGGGGGCCTGGAGGAGGAGGAGGAGGAGAGCAGACCCCTCTGTGGTCCCAGGGCAGAGCAGAGCTGGGCAAGGGATCCAGGGACACTAGGACTGTTTAAGGCGTTTGCGTGGGGGTCCCAGGAAGGGGCACTGGGCAGAGGCCAGGGAGCGATAGGCCTCAGCCACCAGGTGGGGGTGGGATGCCACCATGGACTTCCAGCCAGACGTCTCCATCACCTCAGCAGCATGGCTAGAGAAGAGAGACAGAGAGAGAGAGGTGGGGGAGAAGGAGGAAGGGGCGAGAGAGGGGGAGGGACAAAGAGAAAAGTCAGAAGGAGAGGAGGAAAGAGTGAGGCAGAGAGCGAGAAGGAGAGATATCAGCACTGTTCTAACCTGGCCCCTCCCTCCATTCTCCACACAAACCTGACAGACTGCATACCACTGGGCCCTGTGGGAATCCCCAGCCTCCCCACACCCTCAGGGTGCAGTACTGCACTATCACGCACACACATACATGGCCTTAAATGACATTTGTTCTGTGTATTAGTGTGTGTGTTAATGAAAGTGAATGTGTGTCCAGCAGCATACCTCCCAGACATCCAAGCCCACCTCTGACCCAGTTCCCTGGTAGGGACATGTACCCCCTGCTCCCTCTAATGGCCAATGGGCTGTGAGCTATGAGCTGTGCCTGGGGTTAGCAGACCAGCAAAGGGCACAGAGAGAGCAGCCACAGCTGGAGAGCAGGCCGGGCCCAGGGGGCTGGGGGAGAGGGGGAGGAGAGGAGAGGGAGATGAAGGAGAAGCGAAGGGAGGGGAGGAGGGAAGGAAGGAGAGAGGGAGGGAGGGAGAAAATGGAAGGAGAGCGAGAGGAAGAGAAATGGGGGCTAAAAGTGGTGTTGACTGCAGGGCAGGGGGAGGGAGGTCTGGGGTTTATTGGTTACACTGTGTAGTTTCTTTTCTATATTCGTCCTCTTTATTGATTTCAGTTGTCGATGTTGTCCGAGGGAGGAGGGTTGATAGCGCTTTGCAAGCCAGAGTCCCCCATGGTCAATTTCCACAACAACAACAATACAGTCAAATTAAACTGGCATAATGCCCATAACCACAATTAATGACCAGGATTAGAAGTGGAATCACAAGAGAGAGAGGACAGAGGACTAGGAGAGAGAGAAAGAGAGAGAGTAAGAGAGAGAGAGGAAAGGGGAGTAAGAGAGAGACAGAGAGAGAGAACAGGGGAGTAGGAGAGAGAGAGAACAGGGGAGTAGGCGAGAGAGAGAGAACAGGGGAGTAGGAGAGAGAGAAAGAGAGAGAACAGGGGAGGAGGAGAGAGAGAGAGGACAGGGGAGTAAGAGAGAGAGAGAGAGAGGACAGAGGAGTAAGAGAGAGAGAGAGAGGACAGAGGAGTAAGAGAGAGAGAGGACACAGGAGTAGAGAGAGAGAGAGAGAGAGGGGACAGAGAGGAGAGAGAGGACATAGGACTAGGAGAGAGAGAGAGAGAGAGAACAGAGTAGGAGAGAGAGAGAGAGAGAGGAGAGAGAGAGAGAGGACAGAGAGAGAGAGAGGACAGAGAGAGAGAGAGAGGACAGAGAGAGGACAGGACAGAGAGACAGAGAGACAGAGAGAGGACAGACAGAGAGAGAGAGAGGACAGAGAGAGAGAGAGAGAGAGAGAGAGAGAGGACAGAGAGAGGAGACAGAGAGAGGACAGAGAGAGAGAGAGAGAGAGAGAGAGAGGACAGAGAGAGGAGAGAGAGGACAGAGAGAGAGAGGACAGAGAGAGAGGACAGAGAGAGAGAGAGGACAGAGAGAGAGAGAGGACAGAGAGAGAGAGGACAGAGAGAGAGGACAGAGAGAGAGAGGACAGAGAGAGAGAGGACAGAGAGAGAGAGAGAGGACAGAGAGAGGACAGAGAGAGAGAGGACAGAGAGGACAGAGAGAGAGAGGGACAGAGAGACAGAGACAGACAGAGAGAGAGAGGACAGAGAGAGGAGAGAGAGAGAGAGAGAGGACAGAGAGAGAGAGGGACAGAGAGAGAGAGGACAGAGAGAGAGGACAGAGAGAGAGAGGGACAGAGAGAGAGGACAGAGAGAGGACAGAGAGGACAGAGAGAGAGGACAGAGAGAGAGAGGACAGAGAGAGAGAGAGAGAGAGGACAGAGAGACCAGAGAGAGGACAGAGGAGAGAGGACAGAGAGAGAGAGGACAGAGAGAGAGGAGAGACAGAGAGGAGAGAGGAGAGAGGAGGACAGAGAGAGAGAGAGGACAGAGGGAGAGAGGACAGAGAGAGGACAGAGAGAGAGGGGAGAGAGAGAGAGGACAGAGAGAGAGAGACAAGGGAGGACAGAGAGAGAGAGAGAGGACAGAGAGACAGAGAGGGACAGAGAGGGACAGAGACAGAGAGAGAGGGAGGACAGAGAGAGAGAGAGAGAGAGAGAGAGAGGACAGAGAGAGAGAGAGAGAGAGAGGACAGAGAGAGAGAGGACAGAGAGAGAGGACAGAGAGAGGACAGAGAGAGGACAGAGAGAGAGAGAGGACAGAGAGAGAGACAGAGAGAGAGAGGACAGAGAGAGAGAGAGGACAGAGAGAGAGAGGACAGAGAGAGAGAGAGAGGACAGAGAGAGAGAGGGGAGAGAGAGTAGGACAGAGAGGAGAGAGAGAGAGGACAGAGAGAGAGATGACAGAGAGAGAGAGGACAGAGGACAGAGAGAGAGAGAGAGAGAGAGAGAGGACAGAGAGAGAGAGAGGACAGAGAGAGAGGAGGGACAGAGGACAGAGGACAGAGAGAGAGAGGACAGAGAGAGAGGACAGAGAGGACAGAGAGGGATAGGACAGAGAGAGAGAGGACAGAGAGAGATACAGAGAGAGAGAGAGGGGACAGAGAGAGAGAGGACAGAGAGAGAGAGGACAGAGAGAGAGAGGACAGAGAGACAGAGAGAGAGGACAGACAGAGAGGAGAGAGAGACAGAGAGAGAGAGAGGACAGAGAGAGAGACAGAGAGAGAGGGTGGACAGAGAGAGAGAGAGGACAGAGAGAGAGGACAGAGAGGAGAGAGAGAGGACAGAGAGAGAGAGAGGAGAGAGAGAGAGAGGAGAGAGAGAGGACAGAGAGAGAGAGGACAGAGAGAGAGAGAGGACAGAGAGGACAGAGAGGAGAGGACAGAGGAGAGAGAGAGAGAGGACAGAGAGAGGAGAGAGAGGACAGAGAGAGAGAGGACAGAGAGAGAGACAGAGAGAGGACAGAGAGAGAGAGAGAGGACAGAGAGAGAGAGGGGGGAGGACAGAGACAGAGAGAGAGGACAGA
>NC_088225.1:18663001-18720501 GCF_036934945.1 Oncorhynchus masou masou | reverse complement strand
TTTGTACTTGCTATCTATCACCATTTACAATAGGAAATGCTGGACTGTGTAATGATTTCATAACATCAAATTGCTCCTGTCACGTCAATGAAGCTAGTTTGACTGAGAGAGAGGGAGAGGGTTTGAAAAGGAGTGTTGACAGTGAGTGGTGGAGGTGGAGCGCGGGAACCAGGGAGAGAGAGCAGAGATCATGGTAGTGTGTAAACACTGAAAGGTGATATATCTGACGTCCTGTTAAACCTTGGGTGTCCAACTCAACACACCACGGTACAGTACACCCACAGTGTAGACAAACACACACAACACTGAGGCAGAAAGTCACTCACAAAAGGCCACAAGGAGTGTGTCCCTGTGTGAAAATGGGCACAGCACATATACACTAAATGACCAAAAGTATGGACGCCTGCACGTCAAACATCTCATTCCAAAACCATGGGCATTAATATGGAGATGGTCCCCCCTTTGCTGCAATAACAGCCTCCTGGGAAGGCTTTCCACTAGATGTTGGAACATTGCTGCAGGGACTTGCTTCCATTCAGCCACAAGAGCATTTGTGAGATCAGGCACTGATGTTGGGCGATTAGGCCAGGCTCGCAGTCGGCGTTCCAATTCATCCCAAAGGTGTTCGATGGGGTTGAGGTCAGGGCTCTGTGCAGGCCAGTGAAGTTCTTCCACATCGATCTCGACAAACCATTTCTGTATGAACCTCGCTTTGTGCACGGGGGCATTGTCCTGCTGAAACAGGAAAGGGCCTTCCCCAAACTGTTGGCACAAATTTGGAAGCACCTTACAGTTAACTAGTCCAACGCAATAACCACCTGATTACATTGCACTCCACGAGGAGCCTGCCTGTTATGCGAATGCAGTAAGCCAAGGTAAGTTGCTAGCTAGCATTAAACTTATCTTATAAAAAAAACTATCAATCAATCATCATAATCATAACTACACATGGTTGATGATATTACTAGTTTATCTAGCGTGTCCTGCGTTGCATAAAATCGACGCGGTGTGTATTCGTGAAAAAGGACTGTCCTTGCTCCAAACTGTACCTAACCATAAACATCAATGTCTTCCTCAAAATCAATACACAGAAGTATATATTTTTAAACCTGCATATTTAGCTGAAAGAAATCCAGGTTAGCAGGCAATATTAACCAGGTGAAATTGTGTCACTTCGCTTGCGTTCATTGCATAAAGAGTCAGTGTATATGCAACAGTTTGGGCCGCCAAATTTGCCAGAATTTTACGTAATTATGACATAACATTGAAGGTTGTGCAATGTAACAGGAACATTTAGACGTATGGATGCCACCCGTTTGATAAAAATACGGAACGGTTCCGTATTTCACTAAAAGAATAAACGTCTTGTTTTCGAGATGATATTTTCCGGATTCGACCATATTAATGACCTAAGGCTCGTATTTCTGTGTGTTATTATGTTATAACTAAGTCTATGATTTGATAGAGCAGTCTGAGCAGCGGTAGGCACCAGCAGACTCGTAAGCATTCATTCAAACAGCACTTTCGTGCGTTTGCCAGCAGCTCTTCGTTGTGCTTCAAGCATTGAGCTGTTTATGACTTCAAAGCCCATCAACTCCCGAGATTAGGCTGGTGTAACCGATGTGAAATGGCTAGCTAGTTAGCGGGGTGCGCACTAATACTGTTTCAAACGTCACTCGCTCTGAGACTTGGTGTAGTTGTTCCCCTTGCTCTGCATGGGTAACGCTGCTTTGGGGGTGGCTGTTATCGATGTGTTCCTGGTTCGAGCCCAGGTAGGGGCGAGGAGAGGGACGGAAGCTATGCTGTTACACTGGCAATACTAAAGTGCCTATAAGAACATCCAATAGTCAAAGGTTAATGAAATACAAATAGTAGAGAGAGAAATAGTCCTATAATTCCAATAATAACTTCAACCTAAAACTTCTTACCTGGGAATATTGAAGACTCGTGTTAAAAGGAACCACCATGTTCTCATGTTCTGAGCAAGGAACTTCAACTTTAGCTTTCTTACATGGCAGATATTGCACTTGTACTTTCTTCTCCAACACTTTGTTTTTGCATTATTTAAACCAAATTGAACATGTTTTATTATTTATTTGAGGCTAAATTGATTTTATTGATGTATTATATTAAGTTCAAATAAGTGTTCATTCAGTATTGTTGTAATTGTCATTACTAGAAATAAATAAAAAATATTAATAAATAAATAAATTAAAAATCGTCCGATTAATCGGTATCGGCTTTTTTTGGTCCTCCAATAATCGGTATCGGCGTTGAAAAATCATAATCGGTCGACCTCTAATATATAGTGTACGTACCCACACACAAAGCCCCACAACAAGGTAATCTTCAGACTGCAGCCAGGAGAACTGATTCAGAGGTGTGTGTGTGTGTGTGTGTGTGTGTGTGTGTGTGTGTGTGTGTGTGTGTGTGTGTGTGTGTGTGTGTGTGTGTGTGTGTGTGTGTGTGTGTGTGTGTGTGTGCGTGTGTGTGTGCGTGTGCGTGTGTGTGTGTGTATTACATAAGAGCTGTACTATTGTGTAGCCAGAGAGGCTGCTGGGATAGCATCAGAGGGGTAAGGAGGATCTTAGTGAGACCTGGCCTTGCCCTCCAGTTAGTCCAGCAGCTCCCTACAGAGTTAACCACATGCACCGTTATTAAATAAATCACACACACTGCATGAGAAAAGAGAGGGAAGGAAATTAATGGGAGGAGAGAGGATGAATGCAGAGTTAAGATGAGGGAGTGTCACAAAAGGAATCCTTGGAGTGAAGGGCAGCACTTAACACAAACAATGTGTGTGTGTGTGTGTGTGTGTGTGTGTGTGTGTGTGCGCGCTCGTGCATCAACAGATCTGGGGTCCTAGAAAATACTCAAATATGTTGACAGGAAACCAAGGAAGTTATGGAGGTTAAATTCTGCCATATTCAGTTAATTTATTTAGAGTCACATAGACCTAGCATCATTCTGCACGCAGGACCACTACATATGTTACATAGCATCACATACACATCACACACATGAACATAACATACTGTACGCCAGGGAACATTATAACATATGATATACTCACTCATCCATACAATATGATATCAGATACAATATACACACCTCCTCATTCCTCCTCCACCCACACTAACCTTGTCAGCCGCAGCCAGCAGGTCGTCAGCCATCTTGTCCAGGTTGGGGGCTTTGCCCGTGTAGATGAAGCACATCATCTCCTTGAACACCTCGGGCTCCACATCGTTAATCTCCACACGGTTCTGGAGGAGGAGAGAAGAGACCGAGGGCAGTGCTCAAAGCCTATATTACCACAACTTCCCAACATCAGATCCATTATGAACACTCCATTATGAACACTCCATTGACTGTGATCCTGTTCCAGCAGTCTTCCCATGATGCAGTCTGCTTAACTCATTTCAGATAGGTGAAGTTAACCATTTATCTACACTGAACAAAAATATAAACTCAACATGTAGAGTGCTGGTCCCATGTTTCATGGGCTGAAATATAAGATCCCAGAAATGTTCCATACACACAAAAAGGTCATTTGTGCACAAAATCAGTTTAGATTCCTGTTAGTGAGCATTTTTCCTTGGCCAAGATAATCCAGCCACCTGACAGGTGCGGCATCTCAAGAAAGTGATTGAATAGCATGCATATTACACAGGTGCACCTTGTGCTGGGGGCAATAAAGGCCACTCTAAAATGTAACATTTTGTCACACAAACAATGCTTCAGATGTCTCAAGTTGAGGGAGCGTGCAACTAGCATGCTGACTGCAAGAATGTGCACCAGAGCTGTTGCCAGAAATTTTAATGTTCATTTCTCTACCATAAGCCGCCTTAAACACCGTTTTAGAGAATTTGGCTATACATCCAAAAGGCATCACAACCGAAGACTACGTGTAACCACGCCAGCCCAGGACCTCCAAATCTGGATTCTTCACCTGCGGGACAGTCAGGGGGGAAGAGGAAGGGGCTGCTGAGGAGTGTTTGTCTGTCTGTAATAAAGCCCTTATGTTGGGAAAAACTTAATCTGATTTGCTGGACCTGGATCCGCAGTGGGTGGGCCTATGCCCTCCCAGGCCCACCCATGGCTGCGCCCCTGCCCAATCATTTGAAATCCATAGATTTGCACCTAATGAATTTATTTCAATTGACAGATTTTCTTATGAACTGTAACTCTGTAAAATCGCTGCGTTTATATTTTTGCTCAGTAAAGCTAATTTTACTATCTACTTTATCATTCAAGTTTATACATATAAAACACACACACACACCAAATAGTTGTGAGCAGACCAGAGCACCAGAACACCTCTGAAACAGTCTGAACACGTTCAACCCCAAAATTGAAAACGGCATTTTCGATGTATTTTTTCCTCCACAGTCGATTCCTGGAATTAATCCGGAGCATTCGTTCCCAACGAATGGTGCCTGCAGCCAACGACAAGTGCTCTTTATCACTCGTCGGCACGGTAACTGTAACCCTGAACCCTTTTCTCCTTTCCTAGAGGCAGAACAAGGCAGTAAACCAATTATGTTGCTGGTTTATCGTCGTCACGGCGACCTGAGGTATTTCAGCGAGGTCAGGCCGGCTATACAGACAGCTCATAGTACATTAATGCTCCACTCTGGACACTAACAAAACAGCACACTACAAATCAACCCATTACACATTAGCACAGACATACACGTGTTTGTTTATCACCAACAGACAAACATTTGTGCTGTACAGAGAGTACACGTGATCTTTCATGATCTACCAACACACACACACAGTCTACCAATACACACAAACAGGCACAAGACTTGGCTATTATTATGTTTATTTACAAACGCATTTATTCTCCCTCTATAGACTGGTGAATCTTACCTCTATCAAATGGGGACAAATCCCTCCCCCTCTCCCTGATGAAGACGCCCACTTATATACCAATTAAGATAAATTTCCTAGCTTTGTGCTTTATAATTTCCCCATTTAAGCAGGGCCCGCATCAATATTCTGCCAACACAACCTCGAAATCACTGATGTTCAATCTCACCACCTCCCTATCAGATGAGCAGGACCCACCATGGCACGGGGTTAACAAACACACACACACACACACACACACACACGCACACCAAGGATCTATTTTGGTCAAACTCCCACAAATCCTACAGTTATAGATCTTACAGTGAGCCTGCCAACTCCATGCAGACGAGGCAACATTCTGGAAGGGTACAGTAACCGTGTAGACACATCCCTGTCTGAACTAGTGATGATGCAACAGAGAGAAATATGTGAAGATCCTCCCCACAGGACTGTTCAGGTCACAACACTGTCTACAACACTCACCTTTTTACTCTCCTCCATCTCATGCTCAAACATGGCACTGAACACTGGCGATCGGGCTGGAGGGGTAGAGAGAACACATCAAAATGTATGGTCACATGCGCTGAATACAATGCTTACTTATAAGCCCTTAACCAACAATGCAGTTCAAGAAATGGAGTTAAGAAAATATTTACGAAATAAACTCAAATAAAAAGTAACATAACAAGGCTATATACTATTTCCTATATAGTGCATACTATTTCCTATATAGTGCATTATTTTTGACCGGGGTAGCGCACTAGGAAATAGGATGGAATTTGGGGTGTACTAAACCACATAGCGTTGTTTCATTCAGAGATTTGTCAGAGAGAGGGAGAGAGAGAATCCCAACCCCACAGCAGCACACAATTAAAATGTCTCAAAATGACTCAATAATAGACAGCCATTCTCATTCTCCACAGGGACACAGTACCCCCCTCTAAATCATCATTGTTTCATGGTCCTGTGTGGCTCAGTCGGTAGAGCATGGCGCTTGCAACGCCAAGCGTCGTGGGGTCGATTCCCACTGGGGCCACCCATATGCAGTAGTGGCCCCAGCCGACTTGTAAGTCGCTTTGGACAAAAGCGTCTGCTAAATGGGATATATTATTATTATATATTATAGTCTAAATGTGTTTTTCTAATAAAGAAATGGGATCCCTCTCTATGATAGTAGAGCACTAGTGTGCTTGGGAGTAGGACACCTGGAGTGTTGTTCCATAGCTGAGAGTTGTTTTGTGTGAGTGTTGTTCCATAGCTGAGAGTTGTTTTGTTGTGGGTGTTGTTCCAGAGCTGAGAGTCGTTTTGTTGTTCCATAGCTGAGAGTCGTTTTGTGTGAGTGTTGTTCCATAGCCGAGAGTTGTTTTGTGTGACTGTTGTTCCATAGCTGAGCGTCGTTTTGTTGTGAGTGTTGTTCCATAGCTCAGAGTGATTTTGTGTGAGTGTTACCATAGCTGAGAGTTGTTTTGGTGTGAGTTATGTTCCGTAGCTCAGAGTGGTTTTGTGTGAGTGTTACCATAGCTGAGAGTTGTTTTGTTGTGAGTGTTGTTCCATAGCTGAGAGTCGTTTTGTTGTGTTGTACCATAGCTGAGAGTTGTTTTGTTGTGTTGTACCATAGCTGAGAGTTGTTTTGTTGTGTTGTACCATAGCTGAGAGTTGTTTTGTTGTGTTGTACCATAGCTGAGAGTTGTTTTGTTGTGTTGTACAATAGCTGAGAGTTGTTTTGTTGTGTTGTACCATAGCCGAGAGTTGTCTTCTGTGAGTGTTGTTCCATAGCCGAGAGTTGTTTTGTTGTGTTGTACCATGGCTAAGAGTTGTTTTGTTGTGAGTGTTGTTCCAAAGGTGAGAGTTGTTTTGTTGTGAGTGTTGTTCCATAGCCGAGAGTTGTTTTGTTGTGAGTGTTGTTCCATAGCCGAGAGTTGTTTTGTTGTGAGTGTTGTTCCATAGCCGAGAGTTGTTTTGTTGTGAGTGTTGTTCCATAGCTCAGAGTTGTTTTGTGTGAGTGTTGTTCCAAAGGTGAGAGTTGTTTTGTTGTGTTGTTCCATAACTGAGAGTTGTTTTGTTGTGAGTGTTGTTCCCGGGTAAGTGTTGTTTTGTTGTGAGTGTTGTTCCATAGGTGAGAGTTGTTTTGTTGTGAGTATTGTTCCATAGCCGAGAGTTGTTTTCTGTGAGTGTTGTTCCATAGCAGAGAGTTGTTCCATAGCCGAGAGTTGTTTTGTGTGAGTGTTGTTCCATAGCCCAGAGTTGTTTTGTGTGAGTGTTGTTCAATAGCTGAGAGTTGTTTTATGTGAGTGTTGTTCCATAGCTGAGAGTCGTTTTGTTGTGAGTGTTGTTCCATAGCTGAGAGTCGTTTTGTTGTGTTGTTCCATAGCTCAGAGTGTTTTTGTGTGAGTGTTACCATAGCCGAGAGTTGTTTTGTTGTGAGTGTTGTTCCATAGCTGAGATTCGTTTTGTTGTTCCATAGCTGAGAGTTGTTTTGTTGTGAGTGTTGTTCCATAGCTGAGAGTTGTTTTGTGTGAGTGTTGTTCCATAGCTCAGAGTTGTTTTGTGTGAGTGTTGTTCCAAAGGTGAGAGTTGTTTTGTTGTGTTGTTCCATAGCCGAGAGATGGTTTCTGTGAGTGTTGTTCCATAGCCGAGAGTTGTTTTGTTGTGTTGTACCATAGCAGAGAGTCGTTTTGTTGTATGTTGTTCCATAGCTGGGAGTCGTTTTGTTGTGAGTGTTGTTCCATAGCTGAGAGTGGTTTTGCTGTGAGTGTTGTTCCATAGCTGAGAGTTCTTTTGTTGTGAGTGTTGTTCCATAACTGAGAGTTGTTTTGTGTGAGTGTTGTTCCATATCTGAGAGTTGTTTTGTTGTGAGTGTTGTTCCAGAGCTGAGAGTCGTTTTGTTGTGTTGTACCATAGCTGAGAGTTGTTTTGTTGTGTTGTTCCATAGCTGAGAGTTGTTTTGTTGTGTTGTTCCATAGCTGAGAGTTGTTTTGTTGTGTTGTACCATAGCTGACAGTTGTTTTGTTGTGTTGTACCATAGCTGAGAGTTGTTTTGTTGTGTTGTACCATAGCCGAGAGTTGTCTTCTGTGAGTGTTGTTCCATAGCCGAGAGTTGTTTTGTTGTACCATGGCTGAGAGTTGTTTTGTTGTGAGTGTTGTTCCAAAGGTGAGAGTTGTTTTGTTGTGAGTGTTGTTCCATAGCCGAGAGTTGTTTTGCTGTGAGTGTTGTTCCATAGCTGAGAGTTGTTTTGTTGTGAGTGTTGTTCCATAACTGAGAGTTGTTTTGTGTGAGTGTTGTTCCATATCTGAGAGTTGTTTTGTTGTGAGTGTTGTTCCAGAGCTGAGAGTCGTTTTGTTGTGTTGTACCATAGCTGAGAGTTGTTTTGTTGTGTTGTTCCATAGCTGAGAGTTGTTTTGTTGTGTTGTTCCATAGCTGAGAGTTGTTTTGTTGTGTTGTTCCATAGCTGAGAGTTGTTTTGTTGTGTTGTACCATAGTGTTGCTGACAGTTGTTTTGTGAGTATTGTTCCATAGCCGAGAGTTGTTTTGTTGGGTGTGTTGTTCCATAGCCGAGAGTTGTTTTGTTGTGAGTGTTGTTCCATAGCTATGAGTTGTTTTGTGTGAGTGTTGTTCCAAAGGTGAGAGTTGTTTTGTTGTGTTGTTCCATAGCTGAGAGATGTTTTCTGTGAGTGTTGTTCCATAGCAGAGAGTTGTTCCATAGCCGAGAGTTGTTTTGTGTGAGTGTTGTTCCATAGCCCAGAGTTGTTTTGTGTGAGTGTTGTTCAATAGCTGAGAGTGGTTTTGCTGTGAGTGTTGTTCCATAGCCGAGAGTTGTTTTGTTGTGAGTGTTGTTCCATAGCTCAGAGTTGTTTTGTGTGAGTGTTGTTCCAAAGGTGAGATTTGTTTTGTTGTGTTGTTCCATAACTGAGAGTTGTTTTGTTGTGAGTGTTGTTCCTAGGTGAGTGTTGTTTTGTTGTGAGTGTTGTTCCATAGGTGAGAGTTGTTTTGTTGTGAGTATTGTTCCATAGCCGAGAGTTGTTTTCTGTGAGTGTTGTTCCATAGCAGAGAGTTGTTCCATAGCCGAGAGTTGTTTTGTGTGAGTGTTGTTCCATAGCCCAGAGTTGTTTTGTGTGAGTGTTGTTCAATAGCTGAGAGTTGTTTTTTTATGTGAGTGTTGTTCCATAGCTCAGAGTTGTTTTGTTGTGAGTGTTGTTCCATAGCTGAGAGTCGTTTTGTTGTGAGTGTTGTTCCATAGCTGAGAGTCGTTTTGTTGTGAGTGTTGTTCCATAGCTCAGAGTGTTTTTGTGTGAGTGTTACCATAGCCGAGAGTTGTTTTGTTGTGAGTGTTGTTCCATAGCCGAGAGTCGTTTTGTTGTTCCATAGCTGAGAGTTGTTTTGTTGTGAGTGTTGTTCCATAGCTGAGAGTTGTTTTGTGTGAGTGTTGTACCAGAGCTGAGAGTTGTTTTGTGTGAGTGTTGTTCCATAGCTCAGAGTTGTTTTGTGTGAGTGTTGTTCCAAAGGTGAGAGTTGTTTTGTTGTGTTGTTCCATAGCCGAGAGATGGTTTCTGTGAGTGTTGTTCCATAGCCGAGAGTTGTTTTGTTGTGTTGTACCATAGCAGAGAGTCGTTTTGTTGTGAGTGTTGTTCCATAGCTGAGAGTCGTTTTTTGCTGTGAGTGTTGTTCCATAGCTGAGAGTGGTTTTGCTGTGAGTGTTGTTCCATATCTGAGAGTGGTTTTGCTGTGAGTGTTGTTCCAGAGCTGAGAGTCGTTTTGTTGATTTGTAGCATAGCTGAGAGTTGTTTTCTGTGAGTGTTGTTCCATAGCCGAGAGATGTTTTGTTGTGAGTATTGTTCCATAGCCGAGAGTTGTTTTGTTGTGTTGTACCATAGCTGAGAGTTGTTTTGTTGTGAGTGTTGTTCCATAGCCGAGAGTTGTTTTGTTGTGAGTGTTGTTCCATAGCCGAGAGTCGTTTTGCTGTGAGTGTTGTTCCATAGCTGAGAGTGGTTTTGCTGTGAGTGTTGTTCCATAGCTGAGAGTTGTTTTGTTGTGAGTGTTGTTCCATAACTGAGAGTTGTTTTGTTGTGAGTGTTGTTCCAGAGCTGAGAGTTGTTTTGTTGTGTTGTTCCATAGCTGAGAGTTGTTTTGTTGTGTTGTTCCATAGCTGAGAGTTGTTTTGTTGTGTTGTTCCATAGCTGAGAGTTGTTTTGTTGTGTTGTACCATAGCTGACAGTTGTTTTGTGAGTATTGTTCCATAGCCGAGATTTGTTTTGTTGGGTGTGTTGTTCCATAGCCGAGAGTTGTTTTGTTGTGAGTGTTGTTCCATAGCTATGAGTTGTTTTGTGTGAGTGTTGTTCCAAAGGTGAGAGTTGTTTTGTTGTGTTGTTCCATAGCTATGAGTTGTTTTGTGTGAGTGTTGTTCCATAGCCCAGAGTTGTTTTGTGTGAGTGTTGTTCAATAGCTGAGAGTGGTTTTGTTGTGAGTGTTGTTCCATAGCTGAGAGTCGTTTTGTTGTGTTATACCATAGCTGAGAGTTGTTTTGTTGTGTTGTACCATAGCTGAGAGTTGTTTTGTTGTGTTGTACCATAGCTGAGAGTTGTTTTGTTGTGTTGTACCATAGCTGAGAGTTGTTTTGTTGTGTTGTACCATAGCCGAGAGTTGTCTTCTGTGAGTGTTGTTCCATAGCCGAGAGTTGTTTTGTTGTACCATGGCTGAGAGTTGTTTTGTTGTGAGTGTTGTTCCAAAGGTGAGAGTTGTTTTGTTGTGAGTGTTGTTCCATAGCCGAGAGTTGTTTTGCTGTGAGTGTTGTTCCATAGCTGAGAGTTGTTTTGTTGTGAGTGTTGTTCCATAACTGAGAGTTGTTTTGTGTGAGTGTTGTTCCATATCTGAGAGTTGTTTTGTTGTGAGTGTTGTTCCAGAGCTGAGAGTCGTTTTGTTGTGTTGTACCATAGCTGAGAGTTGTTTTGTTGTGTTGTTCCATAGCTGAGAGTTGTTTTGTTGTGTTGTTCCATAGCTGAGAGTTGTTTTGTTGTGTTGTTCCATAGCTGAGAGTTGTTTTGTTGTGTTGTACCATAGCTGACAGTTGTTTTGTGAGTATTGTTCCATAGCCGAGAGTTGTTTTGTTGGGTGTGTTGTTCCATAGCCGAGAGTTGTTTTGTTGTGAGTGTTGTTCCATAGCTATGAGTTGTTTTGTGTGAGTGTTGTTCCAAAGGTGAGAGTTGTTTTGTTGTGTTGTTCCATAGCTGAGAGTTGTTTTGTTGTGTTGTACCATAGCTGAGAGTTGTTTTGTTGTGTTGTACCATAGCTGAGAGTTGTTTTGTTGTGTTGTACCATAGCCGAGAGTTGTCTTCTGTGAGTGTTGTTCCATAGCCGAGAGTTGTTTTGTTGTACCATGGCTGAGAGTTGTTTTGTGTGAGTGTTGTTCCAAAGGTGAGATTTGTTTTGTTGTGTTGTTCCATAACTGAGAGTTGTTTTGTTGTGAGTGTTGTTCCTAGGTGAGTGTTGTTTTGTTGTGAGTGTTGTTCCATAGGTGAGAGTTGTTTTGTTGTGAGTGTTGTTCCATAGCTGAGAGTTGTTTTCTGTGAGTGTTGTTCCATAGCAGAGAGTTGTTCCATGAGAGTTGTTTTGTGTGAGTGTTGTTCCATAGCCCAGAGTTGTTTTGTGTGAGTGTTGTTCAATAGCTGAGAGTTGTTTTGTGTGAGTGTTGTTCCATAGCTCAGAGTTGTTTTGTTGTGAGTGTTGTTCAATAGCTGAGAGTTGTTTTATGTGAGTGTTGTTCCATAGCTCGAGAGTTGTTTTGTTGTGAGTGTTGTTCCATAGCTGAGAGTCGTTTTGTTGTGAGTGTTGTTCCATAGCTGAGAGTCGTTTTGTTGTGAGTGTTGTTCCATAGCTCAGAGTGTTTTTGTGTGAGTGTTACCATAGCCGAGAGTTGTTTTGTTGTGAGTGTTGTTCCATAGCCGAGAGTCGTTTTGCTGTGAGTGTTGTTCCATAGCTGAGAGTGGTTTTGCTGTGAGTGTTGTTCCATAGCTGAGAGTTGTTTTGTTGTGAGTGTTGTTCCATAACTGAGAGTTGTTTTGTTGTGAGTGTTGTTCCAGAGCTGAGAGTCGTTTTGTTGTGTTGTACCATAGCTGAGAGTTGTTTTGTTGTGTTGTTCCATAGCTGAGAGTTGTTTTGTTGTGTTGTTCCATAGCTGAGAGTTGTTTTGTTGTGTTGTACCATAGCTGACAGTTGTTTTGTGAGTATTGTTCCATAGCCGAGAGTTGTTTTGTTGGGTGTGTTGTTCCATAGCCGAGAGTTGTTTTGTTGTGAGTGTTGTTCCATAGCTATGAGTTGTTTTGTGTGAGTGTTGTTCCAAAGGTGAGAGTTGTTTTGTTGTGTTGTTCCATAGCCGAGAGATGGTTTCTGTGAGTGTTGTTCCATAGCCGAGAGTTGTTTTGTTGTGTTGTACCATAGCAGAGAGTCGTTTTGTTGTGAGTGTTGTTCCATAGCTGAGAGTCGTTTTGCTGTGAGTGTTGTTCCATAGCTGAGAGTGGTTTTGCTGTGAGTGTTGTTCCATATCTGAGAGTGGTTTTGCTGTGAGTGTTGTTCCAGAGCTGAGAGTCGTTTTGTTGATTTGTAGCATAGCTGAGAGTTGTTTTCTGTGAGTGTTGTTCCATAGCCGAGAGTTGTTTTGTTGTGTTGTACCATAGCCGAGAGTTGTTTTGTTGTGAGTGTTGTTCCATAGCCGAGAGTTGTTTTGTTGTGAGTGTTGTTCCATAGCCGAGAGTTGTTTTGTTGTGAGTGTTGTTCCATAGCCGAGAGTCGTTTTGCTGTGAGTGTTGTTCCATAGCTGAGAGTGGTTTTGCTGTGAGTGTTGTTCCATAGCTGAGAGTTGTTTTGTTGTGAGTGTTGTTCCATAACTGAGAGTTGTTTTGTTGTGAGTGTTGTTCCATAGCTGAGAGTCGTTTTGTTGTGTTGTACCATAGCTGAGAGTTGTTTTGTTGTGTTGTTCCATAGCTGAGAGTTGTTTTGTTGTGTTGTTCCATAGCTGAGAGTTGTTTTGTTGTGTTGTACCATAGCTGACAGTTGTTTTGTGAGTGTTGTTCCATAGCCGAGAGTTGTTTTGTTGGGTGTGTTGTTCCATAGCCGAGAGTTGTTTTGTTGTGAGTGTTGTTCCATAGCTATGAGTTGTTTTGTGTGAGTGTTGTTCCAAAGGTGAGAGTTGTTTTGTTGTGTTGTTCCATAGCTGAGAGTTGTTTTGTTGTGTTGTACCATAGCTGAGAGTTGTTTTGTTGTGTTGTACCATAGCTGAGAGTTGTTTTGTTGTGTTGTACCATAGCCGAGAGTTGTCTTCTGTGAGTGTTGTTCCATAGCCGAGAGTTGTTTTGTTGTACCATGGCTGAGAGTTGTTTTGTGTGAGTGTTGTTCCAAAGGTGAGATTTGTTTTGTTGTGTTGTTCCATAACTGAGAGTTGTTTTGTTGTGAGTGTTGTTCCTAGGTGAGTGTTGTTTTGTTGTGAGTGTTGTTCCATAGGTGAGAGTTGTTTTGTTGTGAGTATTGTTCCATAGCCGAGAGTTGTTTTCTGTGAGTGTTGTTCCATAGCAGAGAGTTGTTCCATAGCCGAGAGTTGTTTTGTGTGAGTGTTGTTCCATAGCCCAGAGTTGTTTTGTGTGAGTGTTGTTCAATAGCTGAGAGTTGTTTTATGTGAGTGTTGTTCCATAGCTCAGAGTTGTTTTGTTGTGAGTGTTGTTCAATAGCTGAGAGTTGTTTTATGTGAGTGTTGTTCCATAGCTCAGAGTTGTTTTGTTGTGAGTGTTGTTCCATAGCTGAGAGTTGTTTTGTTGTGAGTGTTGTTCCATAGCTGAGAGTCGTTTTGTTGTGAGTGTTGTTCCATAGCTCAGAGTGTTTTTGTGTGAGTGTTACCATAGCCGAGAGTTGTTTTGTTGTGAGTGTTGTTCCATAGCCGAGAGTCGTTTTGTTGTTCCATAGCTGAGAGTTGTTTTGTTGTGAGTGTTGTTCCATAGCTGAGAGTTGTTTTGTGTGAGTGTTGTACCAGAGCTGAGAGTTGTTTTGTGTGAGTGTTGTTCCATAGCTCAGAGTTGTTTTGTGTGAGTGTTGTTCCAAAGGTGAGAGTTGTTTTGTTGTGTTGTTCCATAGCCGAGAGATGGTTTCTGTGAGTGTTGTTCCATAGCCGAGAGTTGTTTTGTTGTGTTGTACCATAGCAGAGAGTCGTTTTGTTGTGAGTGTTGTTCCATAGCTGAGAGTCGTTTTGCTGTGAGTGTTGTTCCATAGCTGAGAGTGGTTTTGCTGTGAGTGTTGTTCCATAGCTGAGAGTGGTTTTGCTGTGAGTGTTGTTCCATAGCTGAGAGTTGTTTTGTTGATTTGTAGCATAGCTGAGAGTTGTTTTCTGTGAGTGTTGTTCCATAGCCGAGAGATGTTTTGTTGTGAGTATTGTTCCATAGCCGAGAGTTGTTTTGTTGTGTTGTACCATAGCTGAGAGTTGTTTTGTTGTGAGTGTTGTTCCATAGCCGAGAGTTGTTTTGTTGTGAGTGTTGTTCCATAGCCGAGAGTCGTTTTTCTGTGAGTGTTGTTCCATAGCTGAGAGTTGTTTTGTTGTGAGTGTTGTTCCATAACTGAGAGTTGTTTTGTTGTGAGTGTTGTTCCAGAGCTGAGAGTCGTTTTGTTGTGTTGTACCATAGCTGAGAGTTGTTTTGTTGTGTTGTTCCATAGCTGAGAGTTGTTTTGTTGTGTTGTTCCATAGCTGAGAGTTGTTTTGTTGTGTTGTACCATAGCTGACAGTTGTTTTGTGAGTATTGTTCCATAGCCGAGAGTTGTTTTGTTGGGTGTGTTGTTCCATAGCCGAGAGTTGTTTTGTTGTGAGTGTTGTTCCATAGCTATGAGTTGTTTTGTGTGAGTGTTGTTCCAAAGGTGAGAGTTGTTTTGTTGTGTTGTTCCATAGCTATGAGTTGTTTTGTGTGAGTGTTGTTCCATAGCCCAGAGTTGTTTTGTGTGAGTGTTGTTCAATAGCTGAGAGTGGTTTTGCTGTGAGTGTTGTTCCATAGCTGAGAGTTGTTTTGTTGTGAGTGTTGTTCCATAGCTGAGAGTCGTTTTGTTGTGTTATACCATAGCTGAGAGTTGTTTTGTTGTGTTGTACCATAGCTGAGACTTGTTTTGTTGTGTTGTACCATAGCTGAGAGTTGTTTTGTTGTGTTGTACCATAGCTGAGAGTTGTTTTGTTGTGTTGTACCATAGCCGAGAGTTGTCTTCTGTGAGTGTTGTTCCATAGCCGAGAGTTGTTTTGTTGTACCATGGCTGAGAGTTGTTTTGTTGTGAGTGTTGTTCCAAAGGTGAGAGTTGTTTTGTTGTGAGTGTTGTTCCATAGCCGAGAGTTGTTTTGTTGTGAGTGTTGTTCCATAGCCGAGAGTTGTTTTGCTGTGAGTGTTGTTCCATAGCTGAGAGTTGTTTTGTTGTGAGTGTTGTTCCATAACTGAGAGTTGTTTTGTGTGAGTGTTGTTCCATATCTGAGAGTTGTTTTGTGTGAGTGTTGTTCCAGAGCTGAGAGTCGTTTTGTTGTGTTGTACCATAGCTGAGAGTTGTTTTGTTGTGTTGTTCCATAGCTGAGAGTTGTTTTGTTGTGTTGTTCCATAGCTGAGAGTTGTTTTGTTGTGTTGTACCATAGCTGACAGTTGTTTTGTGAGTATTGTTCCATAGCTGAGAGTTGTTTTGTTGGGTGTGTTGTTCCATAGCCGAGAGTTGTTTTGTTGTGAGTGTTGTTCCATAGCTATGAGTTGTTTTGTGTGAGTGTTGTTCCAAAGGTGAGAGTTGTTTTGTTGTGTTGTTCCATAGCTGAGAGTTGTTTTGTTGTGTTGTACCATAGCTGAGAGTTGTTTTGTTGTGTTGTACCATAGCTGAGAGTTGTTTTGTTGTGTTGTACCATAGCCGAGAGTTGTCTTCTGTGAGTGTTGTTCCATAGCCGAGAGTTGTTTTGTTGTACCATGGCTGAGAGTTGTTTTGTGTGAGTGTTGTTCCAAAGGTGAGAGTTGTTTTGTTGTGTTGTTCCATAGCTATGAGTTGTTTTGTGTGAGTGTTGTTCCATAGCCCAGAGTTGTTTTGTGTGAGTGTTGTTCAATAGCTGAGAGTGGTTTTGCTGTGAGTGTTGTTCCATAGCTGAGAGTTGTTTTGTTGTGAGTGTTGTTCCATAGCTGAGAGTCGTTTTTGTTGTGTTATACCATAGCTGAGAGTTGTTTTGTTGTGTTGTACCATAGCTGAGAGTTGTTTTGTTGTGTTGTACCATAGCTGAGAGTTGTTTTGTTGTGTTGTACCATAGCTGAGAGTTGTTTTGTTGTGTTGTACCATAGCCGAGAGTTGTCTTCTGTGAGTGTTGTTCCATAGCCGAGAGTTGTTTTGTTGTACCATGGCTGAGAGTTGTTTTGTTGTGAGTGTTGTTCCAAAGGTGAGAGTTGTTTTGTTGTGAGTGTTGTTCCATAGCCGAGAGTTGTTTTGTTGTGAGTGTTGTTCCATAGCCGAGAGTTGTTTTGCTGTGAGTGTTGTTCCATAGCTGAGAGTTGTTTTGTTGTGAGTGTTGTTCCATAACTGAGAGTTGTTTTGTGTGAGTGTTGTTCCATATCTGAGAGTTGTTTTGTTGTGAGTGTTGTTCCAGAGCTGAGAGTCGTTTTGTTGTGTTGTACCATAGCTGAGAGTTGTTTTGTTGTGTTGTTCCATAGCTGAGAGTTGTTTTGTTGTGTTGTTCCATAGCTGAGAGTTGTTTTGTTGTGTTGTTCCATAGCTGAGAGTTGTTTTGTTGTGTTGTACCATAGCTGACAGTTGTTTTGTGAGTATTGTTCCATAGCCGAGAGTTGTTTTGTTGGGTGTGTTGTTCCATAGCCGAGAGTTGTTTTGTTGTGAGTGTTGTTCCATAGCTATGAGTTGTTTTGTGTGAGTGTTGTTCCAAAGGTGAGAGTTGTTTTGTTGTGTTGTTCCATAGCTGAGAGTTGTTTTGTTGTGTTGTACCATAGCTGAGAGTTGTTTTGTTGTGTTGTACCATAGCTGAGAGTTGTTTTGTTGTGTTGTACCATAGCCGAGAGTTGTCTTCTGTGAGTGTTGTTCCATAGCCGAGAGTTGTTTTGTTGTACCATGGCTGAGAGTTGTTTTGTGTGAGTGTTGTTCCAAAGGTGAGATTTGTTTTGTTGTGTTGTTCCATAACTGAGAGTTGTTTTGTTGTGAGTGTTGTTCCTAGGTGAGTGTTGTTTTGTTGTGAGTGTTGTTCCATAGGTGAGAGTTGTTTTGTTGTGAGTATTGTTCCATAGCCGAGAGTTGTTTTCTGTGAGTGTTGTTCCATAGCAGAGAGTTGTTCCATAGCCGAGAGTTGTTTTGTGTGAGTGTTGTTCCATAGCCCAGAGTTGTTTTGTGTGAGTGTTGTTCAATAGCTGAGAGTTGTTTTATGTGAGTGTTGTTCCATAGCTGAGAGTTGTTTTGTTGTGAGTGTTGTTCCATATGAGAGTCGTTTTGTTGTTCCATAGCTGAGAGTTGTTTTGTTGTGAGTGTTGTTCCATAGCTGAGAGTTGTTTTGTGTGAGTGTTGTACCAGAGCTGAGAGTTGTTTTCTGTGAGTGTTGTTCCATAGCTCAGAGTTGTTTTGTGTGAGTGTTGTTCCAAAGGTGAGAGTTGTTTTGTTGTGTTGTTCCATAGCGAGAGATGGTTTTGTGAGTGTTGTTCCATAGCCGAGAGTTGTTTTGTTGTGTTGTACCATAGCAGAGAGTTGTTTTGTTGTGAGTGTTGTTCCATAGCTGAGAGTCGTTTTGCTGTGAGTGTTGTTCCATAGCTGAGAGTGGTTTTGCTGTGAGTGTTGTTCCATATCTGAGAGTGGTTTTGCTGTGAGTGTTGTTCCAGAGCTGAGAGTCGTTTTGTTGATTTGTAGCATAGCTGAGAGTTGTTTTCTGTGAGTGTTGTTCCATGGCCGAGAGTTGTTTTGTTGTGTTGTACCATAGCTGAGAGTTGTTTTGTTGTGAGTGTTGTTCCATAGCCGAGAGTTGTTTTGTTGTGAGTGTTGTTCCATAGCCGAGAGTTGTTTTGCTGTGAGTGTTGTTCCATTTGGTTTTGCTGTGAGTGTTGTTCCATAGCTGAGAGTTGTTTTGTTGTGAGTGTTGTTCCATAACTGAGAGTTGTTTTGTTGTGAGTGTTGTTCCATAGCCGAGAGTTGTTTTGTTGTGTTGTACCATAGCTGAGAGTTGTTTTGTTGTGTTGTACCATAGCTGAGAGTTGTTTTGTTGTGTTGTTCCATAGCTGAGAGTTGTTTTGTTGTGTTGTTCCATAGCTGAGAGTTGTTTTGTTGTGTTGTACCATAGCTGACAGTTGTTTTGTGAGTATTGTTCCATAGCCGAGAGTTGTTTTGTTGGGTGTGTTGTTCCATAGCCGAGAGTTGTTTTGTTGTGAGTGTTGTTCCATAGCTATGAGTTGTTTTGTGTGAGTGTTGTTCCAAAGGTGAGAGTTGTTTTGTTGAGTGTTGTTCCATAGCTAGAGTTGTTTTGTGTGAGTGTTGTTCCATAGCCTGAGAGTTGTTTTGTGTGAGTGTTGTTCCATAGCTGAGAGTGGTTTTGCTGTGAGTGTTGTTCCATAGCTGAGAGTTGTTTTGTTGTGAGTGTTGTTCCATAGCTGAGAGTTGTTTTGTTGTGTTATACCATAGCTGAGAGTTGTTTTGTTGTGTTGTACCATAGCTGAGAGTTGTTTTGTTGTGTTGTACCATAGCTGAGAGTTGTTTTGTTGTGTTGTTCCATAGCCGAGAGTTGTTTTGTTGTGAGTGTTGTTCCATAGCTCAGAGTTGTTTTGTTGTGAGTGTTGTTCCATAGCCGAGAGATGTTTTGTTGTGTTGTACCATAGCTGAGAGTTGTTTTGTTGTGAGTGTTGTTCCATAGCCGAGAGTTGTTTTGTTGTGAGTGTTGTTCCATAGCCGAGAGTCGTTTTGCTGTGAGTGTTGTTCCATAGCTGAGAGTGGTTTTGCTGTGAGTGTTGTTCCATAGCTGAGAGTTGTTTTGTTGTGAGTGTTGTTCCATAACTGAGAGTTGTTTTGTTGTGAGTGTTGTTCCAGAGCTGAGAGTCGTTTTGTTGTGTTGTACCATAGCTGAGAGTTGTTTTGTTGTGTTGTTCCATAGCTGAGAGTTGTTTTGTTGTGTTGTTCCATAGCTGAGAGTTGTTTTGTTGTGTTGTACCATAGCTGACAGTTGTTTTGTGAGTATTGTTCCATAGCCGAGAGTTGTTTTGTTGGGTGTGTTGTTCCATAGCCGAGAGTTGTTTTGTTGTGAGTGTTGTTCCATAGCTATGAGTTGTTTTGTGTGAGTGTTGTTCCAAAGGTGAGAGTTGTTTTGTTGTGTTGTTCCATAGCTATGAGTTGTTTTGTGTGAGTGTTGTTCCATAGCCCAGAGTTGTTTTGTGTGAGTGTTGTTCAATAGCTGAGAGTGGTTTTGCTGTGAGTGTTGTTCCATAGCTGAGAGTTGTTTTGTTGTGAGTGTTGTTCCATAGCTGAGAGTCGTTTTGTTGTGTTATACCATAGCTGAGAGTTGTTTTGTTGTGTTGTACCATAGCTGAGAGTTGTTTTGTGTGTGTTGTACCATAGCTGAGAGTTGTTTTGTTGTGTTGTACCATAGCTGAGAGTTGTTTTTTGTTGTGTTGTACCATAGCCGAGAGTTGTCTTCTGTGAGTGTTGTTCCATAGCCGAGAGTTGTTTTGTTGTACCATGGCTGAGAGTTGTTTTGTTGTGAGTGTTGTTCCAAAGGTGAGAGTTGTTTTGTTGTGAGTGTTGTTCCATAGCCGAGAGTTGTTTTGTTGTGAGTGTTGTTCCATAGCCGAGAGTTGTTTTGCTGTGAGTGTTGTTCCATAGCTGAGAGTTGTTTTGTTGTGAGTGTTGTTCCATAACTGAGAGTTGTTTTGTGTGAGTGTTGTTCCATATCTGAGAGTTGTTTTGTTGTGAGTGTTGTTCCAGAGCTGAGAGTCGTTTTGTTGTGTTGTACCATAGCTGAGAGTTGTTTTGTTGTGTTGTTCCATAGCTGAGAGTTGTTTTGTTGTGTTGTTCCATAGCTGAGAGTTGTTTTGTTGTGTTGTTCCATAGCTGAGAGTTGTTTTGTTGTGTTGTACCATAGCTGACAGTTGTTTTGTGAGTATTGTTCCATAGCCGAGAGTTGTTTTGTTGTGAGTGTTGTTCCATAGCTATGAGTTGTTTTGTGTGAGTGTTGTTCCAAAGGTGAGAGTTGTTTTGTTGTGTTGTTCCATAGCTGAGAGTTGTTTTGTTGTGTTGTACCATAGCTGAGAGTTGTTTTGTTGTGTTGTACCATAGCTGAGAGTTGTTTTGTTGTGTTGTACCATAGCCGAGAGTTGTCTTCTGTGAGTGTTGTTCCATAGCCGAGAGTTGTTTTGTTGTACCATGGCTGAGAGTTGTTTTGTGTGAGTGTTGTTCCATAGGTGAGATTTGTTTTGTTGTGTTGTTCCATAACTGAGAGTTGTTTTGTTGTGAGTGTTGTTCCTAGGTGAGTGTTGTTTTGTTGTGAGTGTTGTTCCATAGGTGAGAGTTGTTTTGTTGTGAGTATTGTTCCATAGCTGAGAGTTGTTTTCTGTGAGTGTTGTTCCATAGCAGAGAGTTGTTCCATAGCCGAGAGTTGTTTTGTGTGAGTGTTGTTCCATAGCCCAGAGTTGTTTTGTGTGAGTGTTGTTCCATAGCTGAGAGTTGTTTTATGTGAGTGTTGTTCCATAGCTCAGAGTTGTTTTGTTGTGAGTGTTGTTCAATAGCTGAGAGTTGTTTTATGTGAGTGTTGTTCCATAGCTCAGAGTTGTTTTGTTGTGAGTGTTGTTCCATAGCTGAGAGTTGTTTTGTTGTGAGTGTTGTTCCAAAGCTGAGAGTTGTTTTGTTGTGAGTGTTGTTCCATAGCTCAGAGTGTTTTTTTGAGTGTTACCATAGCTGAGAGTTGTTTTGTTGTGAGTGTTGTTCCATAGCTGAGAGTTGTTTTGTTGTTCCATAGCTGAGAGTCATTTTGTTGTGAGTGTTGTTCCATAGCTGAGAGTTGTTTTGTGTGAGTGTTGTCCCAGAGCTGAGAGTTGTTGTGTGAGTGTTGTTCCATAGCTCAGAGTTGTTTTGTGTGAGTGTTGTTCCAAAGGTGAGAGTTGTTTTGTTGTGTTGTTCCATAGCCGAGAGATGGTTTCTGTGAGTGTTGTTCCATAGCCGAGAGTTGTTTTGTTGTGTTGTACCATAGCAGAGAGTCGTTTTGTTGTGAGTGTTGTTCCATAGCTGAGAGTCGTTTTGCTGTGAGTGTTGTTCCATAGCTGAGAGTGGTTTTGCTGTGAGTGTTGTTCCATATCTGAGAGTGGTTTTGCTGTGAGTGTTGTTCCAGAGCTGAGAGTCGTTTTGTTGATTTGTAGCATAGCTGAGAGTTGTTTTCTGTGAGTGTTGTTCCATAGCCGAGAGATGTTTTTTGTGAGTATTGTTCCATAGCCGAGAGTTGTTTTGTTGTGTTGTACCATAGCTGAGAGTTGTTTTGTTGTGAGTGTTGTTCCATAGCCGAGAGTTGTTTTGTTGTGAGTGTTGTTCCATAGCCGAGAGTCGTTTTGCTGTGAGTGTTGTTCCATAGCTGAGAGTTGTTTTGCTGTGAGTGTTGTTCCATAGCTGAGAGTTGTTTTGTTGTGAGTTTTGTTCCATAACTGAGAGTTGTTTTGTTGTGAGTGTTGTTCCAGAGCTGAGAGTTGTTTTGTTGTGTTGTACCATAGCTGAGAGTTGTTTTGTTGTGTTGTTCCATAGCTGAGAGTTGTTTTGTTGTGTTGTTCCATAGCTGAGAGTTGTTTTGTTGTGTTGTACCATAGCTGAGAGTTGTTTTTGTGAGTATTGTTCCATAGCCGAGAGTTGTTTTGTTGGGTGTGTTGTTCCATAGCCGAGAGTTGTTTTGTTGTGAGTGTTGTTCCATAGCTATGAGTTGTTTTGTGTGAGTGTTGTTCCAAAGGTGAGAGTTGTTTTGTTGTGTTGTTCCATAGCTATGAGTTGTTTTGTGTGAGTGTTGTTCCATAGCCCAGAGTTGTTTTGTGTGAGTGTTGTTCAATAGCTGAGAGTGGTTTTGCTGTGAGTGTTGTTCCATAGCTGAGAGTTGTTTTGTTGTGAGTGTTGTTCCATAGCTGAGAGTGTTTTGTTGTGTTATACCATAGCTGAGAGTTGTTTTGTTGTGTTGTACCATAGCTGAGACTTGTTTTGTTGTGTTGTACCATAGCTGAGAGTTGTTTTGTTGTGTTGTACCATAGCTGAGAGTTGTTTTGTTGTGTTGTACCATAGCCGAGAGTTGTTTCTGTGAGTGTTGTTCCATAGCTGAGAGTTGTTTTGTTGTACCATGGCTGAGAGTTGTTTTGTTGTGAGTGTTGTTCCAAAGGTGAGAGTTGTTTTGTTGTGAGTGTTGTTCCATAGCCGAGAGTTGTTTTGTTGTGAGTGTTGTTCCATAGCCGAGAGTTGTTTTGCTGTGAGTGTTGTTCCATAGCTGAGAGTTGTTTTGTTGTGAGTGTTGTTCCATAACTGAGAGTTGTTTTTGTGAGTGTTGTTCCATATCTGAGAGTTGTTTTGTTGTGAGTGTTGTTCCAGAGCTGAGAGTTGTTTTGTTGTGTTGTACCATAGCTGAGAGTTGTTTTGTTGTGTTGTTCCATAGCTGAGAGTTGTTTTGTTGTGTTGTTCCATAGCTGAGAGTTGTTTTGTTGTGTTGTACCATAGCTGACAGTTGTTTTGTGAGTATTGTTCCATAGCCGAGAGTTGTTTTGTTGGGTGTGTTGTTCCATAGCCGAGAGTTGTTTTGTTGTGAGTGTTGTTCCATAGCTGATGAGTTGTTTTGTGTGAGTGTTGTTCCAAAGGTGAGAGTTGTTTTGTTGTGTTGTTCCATAGCTGAGAGTTGTTTTTTGTGTTGTCCATAGCTGAGAGTTGTTTTGTTGTGTTGTACCATAGCTGAGAGTTGTTTTGTTGTGTTGTCCATAGCCGAGAGTTGTTTTCTGTGAGTGTTGTTCCATAGCCGAGAGTTGTTTTGTTGTACCATGGCTGAGAGTTGTTTTGTGTGAGTGTTGTTCCAAAGGTGAGAGTTGTTTTGTTGTGTTGTTCCATAGCTATGAGTTGTTTTGTGTGAGTGTTGTTCCATAGCCCAGAGTTGTTTTGTGTGAGTGTTGTTCCATAGCTGAGAGTGGTTTTGCTGTGAGTGTTGTTCCATAGCTGAGAGTTGTTTTGTTGTGAGTGTTGTTCCATAGCTGAGAGTCGTTTTGTTGTGTTATACCATAGCTGAGAGTTGTTTTGTTGTGTTGTACCATAGCTGAGAGTTGTTTTGTTGTGTTGTACCATAGCTGAGAGTTGTTTTGTTGTGTTGTACCATAGCTGAGAGTTGTTTTGTTGTGTTGTACCATAGCCGAGAGTTGTTTCTGTGAGTGTTGTTCCATAGCCGAGAGTTGTTTTGTTGTACCATGGCTGAGAGTTGTTTTGTTGTGAGTGTTGTTCCAAAGGTGAGAGTTGTTTTGTTGTGAGTGTTGTTCCATAGCTGAGAGTTGTTTTGTTGTGAGTGTTGTTCCATAGCCGAGAGTTGTTTTGCTGTGAGTGTTGTTCCATAGCTGAGAGTTGTTTTGTTGTGAGTGTTGTTCCATAACTGAGAGTTGTTTTGTGTGAGTGTTGTTCCATATCTGAGAGTTGTTTTGTTGTGAGTGTTGTTCCAGAGCTGAGTTTTTTTGTTGTGTTGTACCATAGCTGAGAGTTGTTTTGTTGTGTTGTTCCATAGCTGAGAGTTGTTTTGTTGTGTTGTTCCATAGCTGAGAGTTGTTTTGTTGTGTTGTTCCATAGCTGAGAGTTGTTTTGTTGTGTTGTACCATAGCTGACAGTTGTTTTGTGAGTATTGTTCCATAGCCGAGAGTTGTTTTGTGTGTGTGTTGTTCCATAGCTGAGAGTTGTTTTGTTGTGAGTGTTGTTCCATAGCTATGAGTTGTTTTGTGTGAGTGTTGTTCCAAAGGTGAGAGTTGTTTTGTTGTGTTGTTCCATAGCTGAGAGTTGTTTTGTTGTGTTGTCCATAGCTGAGAGTTGTTTTTGTTGTGTTGTTCCATAGCTGAGAGTTGTTTTGTTGTGTTGTCCATAGCCGAGAGTTGTTTTCTGTGAGTGTTGTTCCATAGCTGAGAGTTGTTTTGTTGTACCATGGCTGAGAGTTGTTTTGTGTGAGTGTTGTTCCAAAGGTGAGATTTGTTTTGTTGTGTTGTTCCATAACTGAGAGTTGTTTTGTTGTGAGTGTTGTTCCATAGCTGAGAGTTGTTTTGCTGTGAGTGTTGTTCCATAGGTGAGAGTTGTTTTGTTGTGAGTGTTGTTCCATAGCTGAGAGTTGTTTTCTGTGAGTGTTGTTCCATAGCAGAGTGTTGTTCCATAGCTGAGAGTTGTTTTGTGTGAGTGTTGTTCCATAGCTGAGAGTTGTTTTGTGTGAGTGTTGTTCAATAGCTGAGAGTTGTTTTATGTGAGTGTTGTTCCATAGCGAGAGTTGTTTTGTTGTGAGTGTTGTTCCATAGCTGAGGGTTGTTTTGTTGTACCATAGCTGAGAGTCATTTTGATGTGTGTTGTTGCACAGCTGAGAGTTGTTTTGTGTGAGTGTTGTCCCATAGCCGAGAGTTGTTTTGTGTGAGTGTTGTTCCATAGCCGAGAGTTGTTTTGCTGTGAGTGTTGTTCCATAGCTGAGAGTTGTTTTGTTGAGTGTTGTACCATAGCTGAGAGTTGTTTTCTGTGAGTGTTGTTCCATAGCGAGAGTTGTTTTGTGTGAGTGTTGTACCATAGCTGAGAGTTGTTTTGTTGTGAGTGTTGTTCCATAGCTGAGAGTTGTTTTGCTGTGAGTGTTGTTCCATAGCTGAGAGTTGTTTTGCTGTGAGTGTTGTTCCATAGCTGAGAGTTGTTTTGCTGTGAGTGTTGTTCCAGAGCTGAGAGTTGTTTTGCTGTGAGTGTTGTTCCATAGCTGAGAGTTGTTTTCTGTGAGTGTTGTTCCATAGCCGAGAGTTGTTTTGTTGTGAGTATTGTTCCATAGCTGAGAGTTGTTTTGTTGTGTTGTCCATAGCTGAGAGTTGTTTTGTTGTGAGTGTTGTTCCATAGCCGAGAGTTGTTTTGCTGTGAGTGTTGTTCCATAGCTGAGAGATGTTTTGCTGTGAGTGTTGTTCCATAGCTGAGAGTTGTTTTGTTCCATAGCCGAGGGTTGTTTTGTTGTGAGTGTTGTTCCATAGCTGAGAGTTGTTTTGTTGTGAGTGTTGTTCCATAGCTGAGAGTTTTGTTTGATACCATAGCTGAGAGTTGTTTTGTTGTGTTGTTCCATAGCTGAGAGTTGTTTTTTTGTTGTGTTGTTCCATAGCTGAGAGTTGTTTTGTTGTGTTGTCCATAGCTGAGAGTTGTTTTTGTGAGTGTTGTTCCATAGCTGAGAGTTGTTTTGTTGTGAGTGTTGTTCCATAGCCTGAGAGTTGTTTTGTTGTGAGTGTTGTTCCATAGCTGAGAGTTGTTTTGCTGTGAGTGTTGTTCCATAGCTGAGAGTTGTTTTTGTTGTTTGATCCATAGCTGAGAGTTGTTTTGTTGTGAGTGTTGTTCCATAGCTGAGAGTTGTTTTGTGTGAGTGTTGTTCCATAGCTGAGAGTTGTTTTGCTGTGAGTGTTGTTCCATAGCTGAGAGTTGTTTTGTTGTGAGTGTTGTTCCATAGCTGAGAGTTGTTTTTGAGTGTTGTACCATAGCTGAGAGTTGTTTTGTGTGAGTGTTGTACCATAGCTGAGAGTTGTTTTGTTGTGTTGTACCATAGCTGAGAGTTGTTTTGTTGTTTGTTCCATAGCTGAGAGTTGTTTTGTTGTGAGTGTTGTTCCATAGCTGAGAGTTGTTTTGTTGTGAGTGTTGTTCCATAGCTGAGAGTTGTTTTGTTTGAGTGTTGTTCCATAGCCGAGAGTTGTTTTGCTGTGAGTGTTGTTCCATAGCTGAGAGTTGTTTTGTGTGAGTGTTGTTCCATAGCTGAGAGTTGTTTTGTTGTGAGTGTTGTTCCATAGCTGAGAGTTGTTTTGCTGTGAGTGTTGTTCCATAGCTGAGAGTTGTTTTGCTGTGAGTGTTGTTCCATAGCTGAGAGTTGTTTTGTTGTTGTTCCATAGCTGAGAGTTGTTTTTTGAGTGTTGTACCATAGCTGAGAGTTGTTTTGTTGTGAGTGTTGTTCCATAGCTGAGAGTTGTTTTGTGTGAGTGTTGTTCCATAGCTGAGAGTTGTTTTGCTGTGAGTGTTGTTCCATAGCCGAGAGTTGTTTTGCTGTGAGTGTTGTTCCATAGCTGAGAGTTGTTTTGTTGTGAGTGTTGTACCATAGCTGAGAGTTGTTTTGTGTGAGTGTTGTTCCATAGCTGAGAGTTGTTTTGTTGTGAGTGTTGTTCCATAGCTGAGAGTTGTTTTTTGTGAGTGTTGTTCCACAGCAGAGTTGTTTTGTGTGAGTGTTGTACCATAGCTGAGAGTTGTTTTGTTCCATGTGAGAGTGTTGTACCATAGCTGAGAGTTGTTTTTTTGTTCCATAGCTGAGAGTTGTTTTGTTGTGAGTGTTGTTCCATAGCTGAGAGTTGTTTTGTGTGAGTGTTGTTCCATAGCTGAGAGTTGTTTTTTGAGTGTTGTTCCATAGCTGAGAGATGTTTTGTGTGAGTGTTGTACCATAGTGAGAGTTGTTTTGATCCATAGCCGAGAGTTGTTTTGCTGTGAGTGTTGTTCCATAGCTGAGAGTTGTTTTGCTGTGAGTGTTGTTCCATAGCTGAGAGTTGTTTTGCTGTGAGTGTTGTTCCATAGCTGAGAGTTGTTTTGTGTGAGTGTTGTACCATAGCTGAGAGTTGTTTTGCTTGTGTTGTTCCATAGCTGAGAGTTGTTTTGCTGTGAGTGTTGTTCCATAGCTGAGAGTTGTTTTGATCCATAGCTGAGAGTTGTTTTGTGTGAGTGTTGTTCCATAGCTGAGAGTTGTTTTGATCCATGTGAGAGTTGTTTTGCTGTGAGTGTTGTTCCATAGCCGAGAGTTGTTTTGCTGTGAGTGTTGTTCCATAGCTGAGAGTTGTTTTGCTGTGAGTGTTGTTCCATAGCTGAGAGTTGTTTTGCTGTGAGTGTTGTTCCATAGCTGAGAGTTGTTTTGCTGTGAGTGTTGTTCCATAGCTGAGAGTTGTTTTGCTGTGAGTGTTGTTCCATAGCTGAGAGTTGTTTTGTGTGAGTGTTGTTCCATAGCTGAGAGTTGTTTTGTTTTGTTTTGTGAGTGTTGTACCATAGCTGAGAGTTGTTTTGTGTGAGTGTTGTTCCATAGCTGAGAGTTGTTTTTGTGAGTGTTGTACCATAGCTGAGAGTTGTTTTGTGTTGTGTTGTACCATAGCTGAGAGTTGTTTTGTTGTGAGTGTTGTTCCATAGCTGAGAGTTGTTTTGTTGTGAGTGTTGTTCCATAGCTGAGAGTTGTTTTGCTGTGAGTGTTGTTCCATAGCTGAGAGTTGTTTTGCTATGAGTGTTGTTCCATAGCTGAGAGTTGTTTTGATCCATAGCTGAGAGTTGTTTTGTTGTGAGTGTTGTACCATAGCTGAGTTGTTTTGTTGTTGTTCCATAGCTGAGAGTTGTTTTTGTGAGTGTTGTACCATAGCTGAGAGTTGTTTTTCCATAGCTGAGAGTTGTTTTGCTGTGAGTGTTGTTCCATACCTGAGAGTTGTTTTGTGTGAGTGTTGTACCATAGCTGAGAGTTGTTTTGATCCATAGCCGAGAGTTGTTTTGCTGTGAGTGTTGTTCCATAGCTGAGAGTTGTTTTGCTGTGAGTGTTGTTCCATAGCTGAGAGTTGTTTTGCTGTGAGTGTTGTTCCATAGCTGAGAGTTGTTTTGTTCCATAGCCGAGGTTGTTTTGTTGTGAGTGTTGTTCCATAGCTGAGAGTTGTTTTGTGTGAGTGTTGCCATAGCTGAGAGTTGTTTTGCTGTGAGTGTTGTTCCATAGCTGAGAGTTGTTTTGCTGTGAGTGTTGTTCCATAGCTGAGAGTTGTTTTGCTGTGAGTGTTGTTCCATAGCTGAGAGTTGTTTTGTTGTGAGTTTGTTCCATAGCTGAGAGTTGTTTTTTGAGTGTTGTTCCATAGTGAGAGTTGTTTTGCTGTGAGTGTTGTTCCATAGCTGAGAGTTGTTTTCTGTGAGTGTTGTTCCATAGCTGAGAGTTGTTTTGTGTGAGTGTTGTTCCATAGCTGAGAGTTGTTTTTGTGAGTGTTGTTCCATAGCTGAGAGTTGTTTTGTTGTGAGTGTTGTTCCATAGCTGAGAGTTGTTTTGCTGTGAGTGTTGTTCCATAGCTGAGAGTTGTTTTGTGTGAGTGTTGTTCCATAGCTGAGAGTTGTTTTGTTGTGAGTGTTGTTCCATAGCTGAGAGTTGTTTTGTGTGAGTGTTGTACCATAGCTGAGAGTTGTTTTTTGAGTGTTGTCCATAGCTGAGAGTTGTTTTGTGTGAGTGTTGTACCATAGCTGAGAGTTGTTTTGATCCATAGCTGAGAGTTGTTTTGCTGTGAGTGTTGTTCCATAGCTGAGAGTTGTTTTGCTGTGAGTGTTGTTCCATAGCTGAGAGTTGTTTGCTGTGAGTGTTGTACCATAGCTGAGAGTTGTTTTGTGTGAGTGTTGTTCCATAGCTGAGAGTTGTTTTGTTCCATAGCTGAGAGTTGTTTTGTGTGAGTGTTGTACCATAGCTGAGAGTTGTTTTGATCCATTGCTGAGAGTTGTTTTGTTGTGAGTGTTGTACCATAGCTGAGAGTTGTTTTGTTCCATAGCTGAGAGTTGTTTTGCTGTGAGTGTTGTTCCATAGCTGAGAGTTGTTTTGCTGTTTTGTTCCATAGCCGAGAGTTGTTTTTTGCTGAGTGTTGTTCCATAGCTGAGAGTTGTTTTGTGTGAGTGTTGTACCATAGCTGAGAGTTGTTTGTTGTTGTTGTGAGTGTTGTTCCTAGCTGAGTTGTTTTGTGTGAGTGTTTCCATAGCTGAGAGTTGTTTTGCTGTGAGTGTTGTTCCATAGCTGAGAGTTGTTTTGTTGTGTGTTGTTCCATAGCCGAGAGTTGTTTTGCTTTGAGTGTTGTCCATAGCTGAGAGTTGTTTTGTTGTGAGTGTTGTTCCATAGCTGAGAGTTGTTTTTGTGAGTGTTGTCCATAGCTGAGAGTTGTTTTGCTGTGAGTGTTGTTCCATAGCTGAGAGTTGTTTTGTTCCACAGCAGAGGTTGTTTTGTGTGAGTGTTGTACCATAGCTGAGAGTTGTTTTTGTGAGTGTTGTTCCATAGCTGAGAGTTGTTTTGTTCCACAGCAGAGGTTGTTTTGTTGTGAGTGTTGTACCATATCTGAGAGTTGTTCCATAGCTGAGAGTTGTTTTGTGTGAGTGTTGTACCATAGCTGAGAGTTGTTTTTTGAGTGTGGTCCATAGCCGAGAGTTGTTTTTTTGCTGTGAGAGTTGTTTTTTGTTCCATAGCAGAGGGTTGTTTTGCTGTGAGTGTTGTTCCATAGCTGAGAGATGTTTTTGTTTTGTACCATGTGAGTGTTCCAGTGTTGTTCCATAGCTGAGAGATGTTTTGTTGAGTGTTGTACCATAGCTGAGAGTTGTTTTTTTTGATCCATTGCTGAGAGATGTTTTGTGTGAGTGTTGTACCATAGCTGAGAGTTGTTTTTCCATTGTGAGAGTTGTTTTGTGTGAGTGTTGTCCATAGCTGAGAGTTGTTTTGATCCATAGCTGAGAGTTGTTTTGCTGTGAGTGTTGTTCCATAGCTGAGAGTTGTTTTGCTGTGAGTGTTGTTCCATAGCCGAGAGTTGTTTTACTGTGAGTGTTGTTCCATAGCCGAGAGTTGTTTTGCTGTGAGTGTTGTTCCATAGCTGAGAGTTGTTTTGCTTGACTGTGGTTCCATTGCTGAGAGTTGTTTTGTGTGAGTGTTGTACCATAGCTGAGAGTTGTTTGATCCATGCCGAGAGTTGTTTTGTTGTGAGTGTTGTTCCATAGCTGAGAGTTGTTTTGTGTGAGTGTTGTACCATAGCTGAGAGGTGTTTTGTTGTGAGTGTTGTTCCATAGCTGAGAGTTGTTTTGTTGTGAGTGTTGTTCCATAGCTGAGTTGTTTTTTGTGTGTTGTTCCATAGCTGAGAGTTGTTTTGTTGTGAGTGTTGTACCATAGCTGAGAGTTGTTTTTTTGAGTGTTGTTCCATAGCTGAGAGTTGTTTTGCTGTGAGTGTTGTACCATAGCTGAGAGTTGTTTTGCATGTGAGTGTTGTACCATAGCTGAGAGTTGTTTTGATCCATTGCTGAGAGATGTTTTGTGTGAGTGTTGTTCCATAGCTGAGAGTTGTTTTGATCCATTGCTGAGAGATGTTTTGTGTGAGTGTTGTTCCATAGCTGAGAGTTGTTTTTTGATCCATAGCTGAGAGTTGTTTTGCTGTGAGTTTGTTCCATAGCTGAGAGTTGTTTTGCTGTGAGTGTTGTTCCATAGCTGAGAGTTGTTTTGATCCATTGCTGAGAGTTGTTTTGTGTGAGTGTTGTCCATAGCTGAGAGTTGTTTTTGATCCATAGCCGAGAGTTGTTTTGCTGTGAGTGTTGTTCCATAGCTGAGAGTTGTTTTGCTGTGAGTGTTGTTCCATAGCTGAGAGTTGTTTTGCTGTGAGTGTTGTTCCATAGCTGAGAGTTGTTTTGATTGCCGAGAGATGTTTTGTGTGAGTGTTGTTCCATAGCTGAGAGTTGTTTTGATCCATGAGAGTTGTTTTGCTGTGAGTGTTGTTCCATAGCTGAGAGTTGTTTTTTGAGTGTTGTTCCATAGCTGAGAGTTGTTTTGTTGTGAGTGTTGTTCCATAGCTGAGAGTTGTTTTGATCCATAGCTGAGAGATGTTTTTGTGAGTGTTGTTGTGAGTTGTTGTTCCATGTGAGTGTTGTACCATAGCTGAGAGTTGTTTTGTTCCATAGCCGAGAGTTGTTTTGTTGTGAGTGTTGTTCCATAGCTGAGAGTTGTTTTGCTGTGAGTGTGGTTCCATAGCTGAGAGTTGTTTTGTGTGAGTGTTGTACCATAGCCAAGAGTTGTTTTGTGTGAGTGTTGTACCATAGCTGAGAGTTGTTTTGTGTGAGTGTTGTTCCATAGCTGAGAGTTGTTTTGATCCATAGCTGAGGGTTGTTTTGTGTGAGTGTTGTACCATAGCTGAGAGTTGTTTTGTGTGAGTGTTGTACCATAGCTGAGAGTTGTTTTGATCCATTGCTGAGAGATGTTTTGTGAGTGTTGTACCATAGCTGAGTTGTTTTGTTCCATAGCTGAGAGTTGTTTTGCTGTGAGTGTTGTTCCATAGCCGAGAGTTGTTTTGCTGTGAGTGTTGTTCCATAGCCGAGAGTTGTTTTGCTGTGAGTGTTGTACCATTGCTGAGAGATGTTTTGTGTGAGTGTTGTACCATAGGTGAGAGTTGTTTTGATCCATTGCTGAGAGATGTTTTGTGTGAGTGTTGTACCATAGCTGAGAGTTGTTTTGATCCATTGCTGATGTTTTGTTGTGAGTGTTGTACCATAGCTGAGAGTTGTTGCTGTGAGTGTTGTTCCATAGCCGAGAGTTGTTTTGTTTTGTGTGAGTGTTGTTCCATAGCCGAGAGTTGTTTTGCTGTGAGTGTTGTTCCATAGCTGAGAGTTGTTTTGCTGTGAGTGTTGTTCCATAGCCGAGAGTTGTTTTGTGTGAGTGTTGTTCCATAGCTGAGAGTTGTTTTGCTGTGACTGTGGTTCCATTGCTGAGAGTTGTTTTGCTGTGAGTGTTGTACCATAGCTGAGAGTTGTTTGTTCCATGAGTGTTGTTTTGTGTGAGTGTTGTACCATAGCTGAGAGTTGTTTTGTGTGAGTGTTATACCATAGCTGAGAGTTGTTTTGTTGTGAGTGTTGTACCATAGCTGAGAGTTGTTTTGCTGTGAGTGTTGTACCATAGCTGAGAGTTGTTTTGTTCCATGTTTTTGTTGTGAGTGTTGTACCATAGAGTTGTTTTGTTGTGAGTGTTGTTCCATAGCTGAGAGTTGTTTTGCTGTGAGTGTTGTACCATAGCTGAGAGTTGTTTTGCTGTGAGTGTTGTACCATAGCTGAGAGTTGTTTTGTTCCATAGCCGAGGGTTGTTCTGTTGTGAGTGTTGTACCATAGCCAAAAGTTGTTTTGTTGTGAGTGTTGTTCCATAGCTGAGAGTTGTTTTGCTGTGAGTGTTGTACCATAGCTGTTGTTTTGTTGTTGTTGTTCCATAGCCGAGGGTTGTTCTGTTGTGAGTGTTGTACCATAGCTGAGAGTTGTTTTGTTTTCCATAGCCGAGGTTGTTCTGTTGTGAGTGTTGTACCATAGCTGAGAGTTGTTTTGCTGTGAGTGTTGTTCCATAGCTGAGAGTTGTTTTTTGTGAGTGTTGTTCCATAGCTGAGGGTTGTTTTGTTGTGAGTGTTGTTCCATAGCTGAGAGTTGTTTTGTTGGAGTGTTGTTCCATTGCCGAGGGTTGTTTTGTTGTGAGTGTTGTACCATAGCCGAGAGTTGTTTTGCTGTGAGTGTTGTTCCATAGCTGAGAGTTGTTTTGTTCCATAGCCGAGGGTTGTTTTGTTGTGAGTGTTGTACCATAGCCGAGAGTTGTTTTGCTGTGAGTGTTGTTCCATAGCTGAGAGTTGTTTTGATCCAAAGCTGAGTGTTGTTTTGTTGTGTTGTACCATAGCTGAGAGTTGTTTTGTGTGAGTGTTGTACCATAGCTGAGAGTTGTTTTGTGTGAGTGTTGTACCATAGCTGTGTGAGGGTATTATAGAGATGCAGTGCCGAGCTCGTTCTGCAGTAGACAGAGAAGCACCAAACTGTTTTAGATCACATGACCAATAAGAAGCCAATTTAAAGCGTTCCCGCTCAGCCAGCACACACACACTTCCACAGCCCTTTTGATCCTGCTCTGTCCGTTTCCACAGCGATTAACGGCCCAGAGAGTTGTCACAGGAACGGTGGTGGAGAGGGAGAACAATGAGGGGAGTGGGTGTCACCTAACCCAGGTAGCGGAAGAAGCGAGGGAGAAGGAGAAAGGTGGAGAGAGAGGTGCAGACAGCCAGATGAGAGGGGTGGAGAGAGAGTGAAGACCCCAATGCCACAGTAGCACACAATTAAAATGTCTCAAAATGACTGGATAATTGACAGCCATTCCCATTCTCCACAGGGAGAGTTCCTGAAAGTTTCAGTCAGATACTCAGCCATGGGGCTCTATTTGCAGCTGCCATTAACAGCCTGCTCTTTGGCAATTTCAACTTCAAAAAGCCAGCACTCCACTATTTTCCAACCCTGACGCAAGGGTTGGTAATTTACCTGTCTTATATTATATATATCATTATCAAAAAAATAATGTATTTTCAGCTGTTTAAAGCTGTTGTACAAAACCAAAAGAAAGAGACGAACTAACAACGAACTTATGAGCGGGTAGCATAGAAAGTGTACATTGAATAGATCTACCGCTTCCTTGACTTGCTTTCAATGAGAATGACAGATCTATAACTCACATTTCTATAACTGCTGATAAAAACATTTAGAAATTTCACCTTGTGTATTCTACTATTCTAACTCGCAACAGTAAGTTGAAACCCCAACTACTATCTGTAGAAGTGCAAATATGATCTGTAAGATGGTACCATTATGTTTATAAAACATTACATTTACAAGTAGAATAACAGTGAGTGACTACCTGACATGATGACTCCTTGCTGTCCCCAGTCCACCTGGCCGTGCTGCTGCTCCAGTTTCAACTGTTCTGCCTTATTATTATTCGACCATGCTGGTCATTTATGAACATTTGAACATCTTGGCCATGTTCTGTTATAATCTCTACCCGGCACAGCCAGAAGAGGACTGGCCACCCCACATAGCCTGGTTCCTCTCTAGGTTTCTTCCTAGGTTTTGGCCTTTCTAGGGAGTTTTTCCTAACCACCGTGCTTCTACACCTGCATTGCTTGCTGTTTGGGGTTTTAGGCTGGGTTTCTGTACAGCACTTTGAGATATCAGCTGATGTACGAAGGGCTATATAAATAAATTTGATTTGAGTGAGTGGACATTCTCCCTCCATTTATTTTGGATCTTTATCCAGCTCCTTTAAAAAGTATGGATGTTTGTAAAACCCTACATAGTCCATGTTTTCTCTATTTGACATGCCCACGTGGAGCAATTATGGTGCTTTCAACTCAGAATGTAAACAAAGCTTATTTAAAACAAGTTGCTGTGTAGTATTTTTAAATTAATTGTAATTTCACCCCCCTTTTCTCCCCAATTTCGTGATATCCAATTGTAATCCAATTACGATCGTGTCTCATTGCTGCAACTCCCCAAAGGGCTCACGAGAGGCAAAGTTCGAGTCATGCGTCCTCCGAAACATGACCCGCCAAGCCGCGCTTCTTAACTTCTTCGATATAGGGGGTGCTCTTAATTTTTGGATAAAAAACGTTCCCGTTTTAAACAAGATATTTGGTCACGAAAAGATGCTTGACTATGCATATAATTGACAGCTTTGGAAAGAAAACACTCTGACGTTTCCAAAACTGGAAAGATATTGTCTGTGAGTGCCCCAGAACTAATGCTACAGGCAAAACCAAGATGAAATTTCATACAGGAAATGCCCCAGATTTTGAATGCGCTGTGTTCCAATGTCTCCTGGTATGGCTGTGAATGCGCCAGGAATGAGCCTACACTTTGTCGTTTCAATTGTGACGTATTTGTAGGCATATCATTGGAAGATTGACCATAAGAGACTACATTTACCAGGTATCCGCTTGGGGTCCTCCGTCGAAATTATTGCACAATCTCCAGCTGCGTCCACTTTTCCATTAGGTTCAGAGGAGAAAGGCAACTGCCACAAATGATTTATCATCGAATAGATATGTGAAAAACACCTTGAGGATTGATTCTAAACAACATTTGCCATGTTTCTGTCGATATTATGGAGTTAATTTGGGAAAAAGTTTGGCGTTGTAATGACTGAATTTTCTTTTTTTTTCTTAGCCAAACGTGATTAACAAAACGGAGCGATTTCTCCTACACAAATAATATTTTTGGAAAAACTGAACATTTGCTATCTAACTGAGTCTCCCCTCATTGAAAACATCCGAAGTTCTTCAAAGGTAAATTATTTTATTTGAATGCTTTTCTTCTTTTTGTGAAAATGTTGCCTGCTGAATGCTAGGCTTAATGCTATGCAAGCTATCAATACTCTTACACAAATGCTTGTGTAGCTGTGGTTGAAAATCATATTTTGAAAATCTGAGATGACAGTGTTGTTAACAAAAGGCTAAGCTTGTGTTGCAATATATTTATTACATTTCATTTGCGATTTTCATGAATAGTTAACGTTGCGTTATGCTAATGAGCTTGAGGCTATGATTACGCTCCCGGATACGGGATTGCTCGACGCTACAGATTAACACCTGCTCGCTTAACCCGGAAGCCAGCTGCACCAATGTGTCTGAGGAAACACCATTCAACTGACGACCGAAGTCAGCCTGGAGGAGCCCGGCCTGCCACAAGGAGTGGCAAGAGCGCAATAAGCCAAGTAAAGCCGCCCCGGCCAAACACACCCCTAACCCGGACAACGCTGGGCCAATTGTGTGCCGCACTATGGGACTCCCGGTCACATCCGGTTGTGACAGCCTGGGATCAAACCAACCCCAGGCTGTAATGACGCCGCAACACTGCGATGCAGTGCCTTAGACCGCTGCGCCACTCAGGAGGCCCTGCTGATTAGTTATTAGAATTATACACTTTCTTTTTAGGCCTTATCGATAGCCAAGTGAATTTAGTCTTGCTTATTGACTATGTTTGGCATGACCACACTGCAATTTACAGTAGGCCTAGCCCCTATATCGGTGTGAATGCAAACATGTTGAAAATATTTAGCAAATATGGGGAAGGATATTTAACGAACTAGGCTATAACGGACTAATATTCAAATTGGCGTTGATGATAACGCTATACATAAAAGACACTAAATAAACATTTAGCCATGGAGCACGTTCCGATTGGTCAGTGTGGGGCCAAGCCTTGACACACCCACAATGTGTTTTATAAGTCCAGAACTTTCGCTCCACCGCCAGCTACTGTGGCCATTATTCTGGTTGTGAAAATTGCTAAAATATTTCTACTACTACCGACAGCGCTAAGACTTAACATTGGGCTAGGTTTGATACAATAGAGCCCATAGTCTGTGTTTCTGTCATTGATGTGTCTATATCTGTAAGAAGTGGCTCCGGTGTTCTGTGTGGTCAGTATGCACGTGCGTGGCGTGCGAGACAAAAGTAGTCTTACCTGCCAGGATGGCTTTGTGTGCCTGGAACTCCTGTCCCGCCACACACAGGGAGCAGTCAGTGAAGCGGGAGTGTTCCCAAAGCCCTCCCAGCTCATCGGCCAGCCTGCAGTCTGGCACCTTCACCATGTTCATAGTGTTCTGACCTGAGATGTTCACAGAGTCCTGCACCACACTCACCTACAGGGAGGGAGAGTTAGATGGAGAGACAGGAGACGAGAGAGAAAAAGAATGAGAAAAAGGAAAGAAAGAAAGAACAGAAACAGAAAGAAAGAAAAAGACAAGAGGGAAGATCAGTCAGTCAGTCTACTCACACTGTATACATTACAGTAACCAGACAGACAGACAGACATCAGCGGTATTAGACCGTCTATCACCTTACACATTCTAATGGACAAATCAGACAACACACACATAAAATCATATACAGGAAGACCAGCCATTAACAGATGATCTCTGCTACACCAATCAATACATCAACCGTTAAATAAAGCTGTCATGCAAACACACACCTCCAACAATTAACGTGTGCTCTGCTCATTTACCACATCCACTCACAAACAAGACAGGGACTTGACTCAGTCTATTAATCATTAGGGTGTGTGTGTGTGTATATATATATTCTCCATGCTGGCTTAGCCACCTGTTCAAGACAACATCGAACATACTAATTTATCATCTCACTACAGGACAGCATGCGCCCCACACACAGTCTTGTACAACTAACCTTGTTGGGACACAAAATGTAGTACCATTCAAGATCCTATTTTCCCTCCTAACCTTAACACTAATTCTAACCTAAACCCTAAACCCCTAGAAATAGCATTTGACATTGTGGGGACTAACAAAATGGCCCCAATTTGTGTTTGTTTACTGTTCTTGTGGGGACGTCTGGTCCCCACAAGTATAGTTAAACACGTCCACACACACACACACTCCTATTAGGTTATCAGCAACCTTTAATACCACAGAAGAACCAAACATCGCCCAACAATTTCCAAGAAGAATCCAAACATTTTAAAGCAGCATTCCTAAGACACTGAAACGGTTCCCCAAAAAATGTTTCATTGCCACAAACTGTTCCTAGAAAAAGCTGTGTCATGGCCCCTGAAACTCCCAAATGCATCCCAGTAAGGTGACCTTGCTACTGGGCTGTTCAGACAGGGAGGGATGGAGGCTGCCCCCCATGAAAAACACCCTCCCTGTCCCCCTCTCTGTCTGTTCCTCAGTCCACCCGTCCCTCTGTCTGCCCATCTGACTCAGGCAGAGACGAAAGGGGAGAAAAACACAATGAAAAAGTGTGTGGCAAGCAGGAAATTGAATGTCAAGGACCCTTGTTTGCTCCTGATGGAGGTGTAAGTGTTAGCCTGGAGGGGAGAGAAAGACAGGGCGGGAGGGTTAGACATGGAGAATAAAAGACTGGGAGAAAAAAGGCAGGACAGGGTGACAGACAGAGAGAAATAATAGGAGGGTATAGGATCCCAAGGAGGAAATAGACTCTCATAAACACAAGCTCATTTCCTGTGATGACATTACAGGGACACAGTACAAAGGAAATGGTGATGTTGAGAGGAGAGCATTGTGACCATGAGTATTGTGTATCACTGTGTGTGTGGCACAGTCTGGTACCCACAGCTGGCTCCATAACTCACACTCCAGGGGGACTTTAGTATGAATGATGTACATCCATCTCCACACACACACACTCAAGTGTACACTCACAAGGCACTCATAAGACACGGATTAGCAACTCATACAAGGACTGGGAGAGACAGACGTGTGGAGGAACGATGAAGATGGAGATGAGAAGGAGAAAGAAGACAGTATAGGAGGCATATTAAAAGAGGTAGACTGGAGACTGAGTAAGAGGGAGGGAACAGGTAAGTCAACACAGACAGCACTGGGTCTGTTGAGATGCACTCTGTATGGCCGCGTATCAAATAGCGCCCTATTCCCTATATAGTGCTCAACTTTTCACTGTAGGGAATAGAGTGCCAATTGGGCCAAACTCATTATATATAGTGGTAAATACAGATGGGAGTGTTTCTGTTTTATGTGTGTCTGTTGGTATAAATAAGCATGGCGGTGCACTCAGCCGTTGTATAGCACGGCGAGCCACGCTAGGCGAGCCACGCTAGGCGAGCCACGCTAGGCGAGCCATGCTGGCTAACCTGGCCAATTATTCCATCAACTAACCAGGTGGAAACAACACTTTGCTGTAGCTCTGCAGCTAGCTCCTATTTACACACACTGACTAAACTACTCTGTCTTCACCCCTCAGTCACGTTCTCCTGTCATCATCATCACCAGCATAATCATCACCATCATCCTCGTCAGCAAGGCCGTATATTACCATCATTAAGGTGGCAATGTTCATTAATGGCCTTAACCCCTGACCTGCTGGTTTCTCTATCGACTCACAGCAGCCCTCTTGATCTCTGCAGACTAGACAGTTGCCATGGAATCTCAGAGCCCAGAAGATTCATTAATTTATGCGTCAGTCTCTTTTACTCCTCTACGTGTCCGTTTATAGATTTACAGTACGCCATGAGTGAAATAGTCCTGAAAAAATTAGCAAATCAAGTTCATTAAGTTATGGAACACTTTCTTTTCCCTCCACTGTGTCTTATGTTCAACATGAGACTTTCCTCTGATCAATCCAGAGCAGACTGGGTCACACACACACACACCTTTCCTCAGCTCTGCCTTAATAGGTGTGTGATCTTTTAAACTTGTCGTCTGAACCCCCGAGCGCAGAACTCATCAGCAGCTTTTTATAATGCATGACTGGCCCTTCATCCGCTCTCTCTCCAGCCGCCAGTAAACCAGAGTAAAAACCGCTGCTCAAGACACAAACTATATTGAATGCAAACACACAGTCTTTATAAACATACTTTCCTCAGAGGTATCTGCAAACCCCAAAATAAGGCCACACACATCTAAAAACCCACACTCACACATGCAGACATTAAACCAAATGACAAATCTAGGTGCATAACTGAGGCAAAACATACCAGTCAACCCTGCTGGCAACCCATTAAAGCTTCATAGCGGATGAGCCAAATTATTCCCATACTTTAGATGGTGAGTGACAGTTAACACTACTGATGAGCATTCCATTGAGTCCGTGGAGACACCATTCACACCAGGGTACTGGACTAGATCTACAGTTGGTATTTCAGCAGACCAGCCTGCACCCGTCCGCCACAGACGTTTTTGAGTGGATCGACACACAGACGGGGGCAGAGGCATATTTCATGCATGATTTGAAGTCAAGCTGGTGAACGACGCGCACGAGAGAGAGAGAGAACCGGAGCCACAGCAGCCAGTTTCCCATTGTTTCGGAGCCATGTGTTACTGTTGTCTCGCCAGCCTTGTTCTTCCACAGAGACAAACAACTGCCTGGGTGGCAGAGAGAAATGCAGACAGACCGACGCAGACACACGGATGCAGGAAAATAGGCAGGCCAGCCATTCAGGTCCCTTGAAACTAGTTGTGTTTTCTCTGCTGGAAGATCAGAGAAACACTAAACTGATAGCTTTGAGACGGAGGCCCGATTTAACAGCGCTCGAAGGAAACGATCTGGAGGAGCACGGGAGAAAGACAGTTACTTAGTTCTTATAAAAAATGAAGCACCAAAGTTTTTTGGGATTGGGTTTAAAGATCTGTTGATGATGTTGCGTCAAGGTGTAACTTGTTCTCAACCTGAATGAGGAGGCCTAGAAACTAGGGTTTCTAAATACCCTCGTACGATACCGTTTTAAGCAAATTTGAATATTTGTACATTTCATATAAATACATGCAGTCAACTTGTGCACTAGGTAACAGACAAAGCAGATTACATTCATTATTTTGACTGTTACATTATTTTTCATTATGAAGCTTACCAGTACTTGTTTTCCAAAACAGCTGTCACGTGTGTTTGTTTATAAAGAAGCTTCTTGAGACCAGTCACTCCTTGCAGCGCAACTGAAGAGAGGTGATCAAGTTACACTTGTATGATATTCACTACTAATGTTTGCCAGATATATATATATATCTTATAACTATTACGTTAATTATCTAAGATGGGACAAATTCTCTCCAGCTAGGTTTTGCTAAACGGCTAACATTAGCTTGAAAGATCAAGCTTCTGGTAAGTTTTTACATTTAACTGCTTTTTTACATTTAACTGGGCAAGTCAGTTAAGAACAAATTCTTACTTTCAATGATGGCCTAGGAACAGTGGGTTAACTGCCTTGTTCAGGGGCAGAAGGACAGAAGGACACCTTGTCTGCTCGGGGATTCAATCTTGCAACCTTTCGGTTACTGGTCCAACGGTCTAACCACTAGGCTACCAGCAGCCCCAAGAGGATCAGATGAGGATCAACATGAAACAAAGGCACTTTTCTCCTCTCTCACCTTCTCTCCACCTATCACTATTCATCTGTCTGTCTCAGTTACTGGGTCTCTAACCCTCTTTCTTTCTCTCAAGTGTCATCTTGTTTTATTTCCCTCACTTATTCTCTCTGTCGCCTACTCCATTCTATCCTCGCTCTCTCCCTACTCCAAACAAGGCTTGGGTGGTATATCGTATAGCGGTGTATTTGGAAAAAGCCATGGGATGGTTCTGCCAATATTCAAAAATATTTATTCAAACTCTTTCAATAAATGTTCATATTTGTAGCCACTTTTTAAGTTGTTACCCACAGTCCACATGTGCAATACGTTAGGAGATAAAGCTTTCTTCATTTCACCTGTCCCATTTTAAATGATGAAGCTTATCGTAGTTCCCCAGAACAGTTGAGCCAGTCACATGTTTGTTTATAAACAGCACACCGGGAGAAAGCCATGTGGTGAATCCATAGCATTCTATATCTATCAGTGAGTCTGTTGTGCAGCGCACATGAGGTGATGAACTTACACTTATGCGCAATTCACTACTCAATGTTTTCCATCAGATATCTTAGTATGGCTTTCTTCCAGAAGTCAAAGATCTCTGGATTAGTTATTTTTTCCCCTGTGCTTCCTACTAGTGTTCCCTCTTCTCCATGTACACATGGTTCTCTTCCTTCAGAAAAGCAAGCATCACAACTTTGTTCATTTGCACAATCTATCTTGTTCACTTTTGCTTGTCAATGTCCATACAGATCGAAAATGATATCCGGTAGCTAGTCGCTATGCTTGTATAACTTTACGAGCTGGGGTGCCAGTCTTTGCAAATAGTTTATCCGTTTTTTCCCGTTAGCATTTAGCTATGTGATTTTACTATTATAGTAGTTTGTGCTAATTTTGTTAGCATTCTGTTAATACAGGCCCAATGGGCTTTTCTTGGGTTTTTAGCACCCCCTTGTGTGCTATGCCGGTAATACCGTAAATCCTGGTATATGAGAAGGGCGATATGACAATATGAAAATCTGGATACCGCCCAAGCCTACTCCAAACCCTGTTACATCTTCTCTCAAACTATTTCCACCCTCTTACACACATCTTCCATCCTTCCCATTCAGTCTCTGTCTATCCTCCCTAACCAAGTCTCTCACTTTGTGTCTCGGTCTCACTGAGCCTCTACACATCTCCCTGTCTCAGTTTTGGGGAGGTGTGTGAGGTGAGAAAGGGAGGTAGATAGGGGTGAAGAGAGCAGCTGGAGCATCTGCAGCAGTCTCCTATGACAGCAGCGTGGCATATGGCAGGGCCCTGTGAAGGATGGGCGCTGTCACCCGGCAAAGTGCTTACCCACAGACAGCCAGGAGAAAGAAATGGGGGGGGGGGGGGGAAGAGCAGGATTAAGAGGAGGAAACAGCTGAACATCAGCATCCACCTCATTTATTCACATACTCCCTGGGAGGAGACGATGGAGATAAAAGAGGAGAGAGAGGATACGGAGGAGAGAGAGAAAGATAGAAAGAAAGCTCTGTGGATACAAAGAGGCTGTAGGGTGGTTAGGATGAGACTAGAAGCACTATTGTATCATCACTGTTATGAAGAAAGAGTTATGCTGGGGTAGAATGAGAAAACCCTTCAGTGGTTCATTCACTCCCTGCGGTGACAAGAGTGGGTGAAACAATCCCATCATGCCCACCAGCCGAGGCTCTCTGACACCGTCTGCCTAAAGGTGGACCACTGACTTACCAATTTAGGATGACTGAGTATCCGAAAGACACTTCTGTTCAACTTTCCGAATAGAGCTAGCCACACTTAACAGTAAGCAAAACCCCTTAGGCAGAGATACAGTACATTTAGTGAGGACGTTCTCCAAATAACGTATGTAAGGGGTGGAAAACTACGGTCCTTGAGAACTATTGGTGTGCAGGTTTTGCTTCATCCCAGCTGGTTTTGGAACAAAATCCTGCATACAGTTAGTTCTCCAGGACCGGCGCTAGAGTTCCATACATTACACTGCTTACACATTACACTAGATCCATACAGTGTATTTAAACTGTGACCTTGGTGAGTGAGGTTAGTATGAGCCCTATCAGAGATGCGAGAGAGAGAGACCAGCCATTTACCAAGGTGTCTCATTAGAGAAGTGAAGAAAGTAAAGACACTTCTCCTAAACTTCTATCCATCCAATTCTGCCCGTCATCCCCCTCTCCCTCTCGTTCGTTCGCCCTCTCGTTCGCTTGAGAGAGAGCGGGCGAGCCCACACGGGAGAGTGAGAGAACGAGAGAGAGTGCGCAGGAGAGAGAGAGAGAAACTATGCTTTCATTAAATACCTACGAGCAAAGATGAGGAGAGGGAGAGATAAAAAAGAGGGGAGGCATAGAGCAAAGGAAGGGAGAGGAGGGAGCAGTGAGGAGGAAACAAGGGAAGGAAGAGGAGCAAAGCCAGGAGAGAGGGAAGGGATGAGGGGTGATATTGGGGGAAAAAGTGCCTAAACGCCACAGAGCAATGGGCGAGAAGAAGGAGAGATAAGAGGTTTTAATGTCAAATTTCACTAGAACAGTGAAATTCCTTTCTTGAATACTCCAAACCCAAATATGCAGTAAGTAATTAATATCAATGAAGCACTAAAAATAACATAAGGTAGAACAAAAAAACACACAAGAAAAAAAAAGAACATAAGAAGCTACGCACAGGGTCAGTTTGAGTGCAGGGATGCTTGAGTGAGGTACGTACTATGCATTTACAAAGTATTCAGACCCATAGACTTTTTCCACATTGTTACCCATTATGACAAAGCAAAAATAAGTTCATAAATAAATATATTTACTTATGAATTCAGATTCTTTACTCAGTACTTGGTTGTAGCACCTTTGACAGCGATTACAGCCTCGAGTCTTATTGGGTATGATGCTACAAGCTCGGCACACCTGTATTTGGAGCTTTCCTCCCTTTCTAACCTGCAGATCATCTCAAGTTCTGCCAGGTTGGATGGGGTGCGCCGTTGCACAGCTATTTTCAGGTCTCTCCAGAGATGTTAGTTCAGGTTCAAGTCCAGGCTCTTGCTGGACCACTCAAGGACGTTCAGAGACTTGTCCCAAAGCCTCTCCTGTGTAGTCTTTGCTGTGTGCTTAGGGTCGTTGTCCTGTTGGAAGGTGAACCTTCACCCCAGTCTGAGGTCCTGAGTGCTCTGGAGCAAGATTTTTTAACAAGGATCTCTCTGTACTTTGCTCCGTTCATCTTTCCCTCGATCCTGACTAGTCTCTCAAGCCCTGCTGCTGAAAACATCCCCACAGTATGGGATGGTGCCAGGTTTCCTCCAGACATAACTCTGGGCATTCAGGCCAAAGAGTTCAATCTTGGTTTCATCAGACCAGATAATCTTGTTTCTCAAGGTCAGAGTCTTTACGTGACTTTTGGCAAACTCCAAGCGGCCTGTCATGTGCATTTTTCTGAGGAGTGCCTTCTGTCAACCCCCTCTACCATAAAGGCCTGAGTGGTGGAGAGCTGCAGAGATGGTTGTCCTTCTGGAATGTTCATCCATCTCCACAAAGGATCTCTGGAGCTCTGTCAGTGACCATTGGGTTCTTGGTCACCTCCGTAATCAAGGACCTTCTCCTGATTGCTTAGTTTAGCCGGGCGGCCAGTTCCAGGAAGAGTCTTGGTGGTTCTAAACTTCTTCCATTTAAGAAAGATGGAGGCCTCTGTTCTTGGGGACATTCAATGCTGCAGAAATGTTTCCCTTTCCCAGATCTGTGCCTCGATACAATCCTGTCTCTGAGTTTTACAGACAATTCCTTCAACCGCATTACTTGGTTTTTGCTCTGACATGCACTGTCAACTGTGGGACCTTATATAGGCAGTTGTGTGCCTTTCCAAATATTGTCCAATCATTTGCATTTACCACAGTTGGACTCCAATCATGTTGTAGAAACATTGACGATCAATGAAAAACAGGATGCACCTGAACTCAATTTCGAGTCTCATAGCAAAGGGTCTGAACACTTATGCAAATAAGGTATTTGTTTTTTTTATAAATTTGCAAAACATAAAGAACCAGTTTCGCTTTGTCATTATGGGGTAATGTGTGTAGATTGATGAGGCAAAAAAACAATGTAATCCATTTTAGAATAATGCTGTAACGTAACAAAATGTGGAAAGAGTCAAGGGGCCGGAATACTTCCCGAATGCACTGCATGTACAGTTGAAGTCGGAAGTTTACATACACTTAGGTCGGAGTCATTAATACTCGTTTTCCAACCACTCCACAAATTTCTTGTTAACAAACTATAGTATTGGCAAGTCAGTTAGGACATCTACTTTGTGCATGACACAAGTCATTTTTCCAACAATTGTTTAGATTATTTCTCTTATAATAATTCACTGTATCACAATTCCAGTAGGTCAAAAGTTTACATACACTAAGTTGACTGTGCCTTTAAACAGGTTGGAAAATTCCAGAAAATGATTTCATGGCTTTAGAAGCTTCTGATAGGCTAATTGACATCATTTGAGTCAATTGGAGGTGTACCTGTGGATGTATTTCAAGGCCTACCTTCATACTCAGTGCCTCTTTGCTTCATGGGATCATCAAAAGAAATCAGCCAAGACCTCAGAAACAAAATGTGGGCCTCCACAAATCTGGTTCATCCTGGCGAACAATTTCCAAATGCCTGAAGGTATCATATTCATCTGTACAAACAATAGTACGCAAGTATAAACCTTATGGGACCACGCAGCCGTCATACCACTCAGGAAGGAGACGCGTTCTGTCTCTTAGAGATGAACGTATTTTGGTGCGAAAAGTGCAAATCAATCCCAGAACAGCAGCAAAGGACCTTGTGAAGATGCTTGAGGAAACTGGTACAGAAGTATCTATATCTACAGTAAAACGAGTCCTATATCGACATAACCTGAAAGGCCGCTCAGCAATGAAGTAGCCCCTGCTCCAAAACTGCCATAAAAAAGCCAGACTACGGTTTGCAACTGCACATGGGGACAAAGATTGTACTTTTTGGAGAAATATCTTTCTGGTCTGATGAAACAAAAATAGAACCGTTTGGCCATAATGACCATCGTTATATTTAGAAGAAAAGGGGGGAGGCGTGCAAGCCGAAGAACACCATCCCAACCGTGAAGCACGGGGGAGGCAGCATCATGTTGTGGGGGTGCTTTGCTGCAGGAGGGACTGGTGCACTTCACAAAATAGATGGCATCATGAGGGGGGAAATGTGGTGGCTATATTGAAGCAACATCCCAAGAAATCAGTCAGGAAGTTAAAGCTTGGTCGCAAAAGGTTCTTCCAAATTAAAAATGACCCCAAGCATACTTCCAAAGTTGTGGAAAAAGGCTTAAGGACAACAAAGTCAAGGTATTGGAGTGGCAAGGAGGACTGCAAATCTGACTCAGTTACACAAGCTCTGTCAGGAGGAATGGGCCAGAATTCACCCAACTTATTGTGGGAAGCTTGTGGAAGGCTACCCGAAACATTTGACCCATGTTAACAATTTAAAGGCAATGCTACCAAATACTAATTGAGTGTGTATAAACTTCTGACCCACTGGGAATGTGATGAAAGAAATAAAAGCTGAAATAAATTACCCTGCCATTATTCTGTCATTTCACATTCTTAAAATAAAGTGGTGATCCTAACTGACCTAAGACAGGGAATTTCTTACCAAGATTAAATGTAAGGAATTGTGAAAAACAGTTTAAATGTATTTGGCTAAGGTGTATGTAAACTTCTGACTTCAACTGTATAGGGGTAAGGTGACTTGGCATCAGGATATACACAGAGTATACCCAACATTAGAAACGTCTTCCTAATTATTGAGTTGCACCCCACCCCTTTCGCCCTCAGAACAGCCTGAATTTGTCAGGGCATGGACTCTACAAGGTGCTGAAAGCGTTCCACAGGGATTCTGGCCAATGTAGATACAAATATTTGCCACAGTTGTGTCAAGTCGGCTGAATGTTCTTTGGGTGGTGGGCCATTCTTGATACACACAGGACACTGTTGAGCATGAAAAACCCAACCCCATTGCAGTTCTTGACACAAACCGGTGTGCCTGGCACCTACTACCATAACCTGTTCGTAGGCACTTAAATGTGTTATATTGCCCATTCCCCCTCTGCATGGCACACACACACCCCATGTCTTAATTATCTCAAGGTTTAAAAGTCCTTCTTTAACCGGTCTCCTCCTCTTCATCTACACTGATTGAAGTGGATTTAAAAAGTGACATCAATAAGAGATCATAGCTTTCACCTGGATTCACCTCGTCAGTCTCATGGAAAGAACAGGCGTCCTTAATGTTTTGTATACTCAGTGTATGATAATTTACACTGCTGCTACTCTGTTTATAATTGTATGCATGTATGTAGATTCAGTATAAATGTCAAATCAAATTTTATTTGTCACATACACATGGTTAGCAGATGTTAATGTGAGTGTAGCGAAATGCTTGTCCTTCAGTTCCGACAATGCAGTAATAACCAACAACTAATCTAACTAACAATTCCAAAACTACTGTCTTATACACAAGTGTAAGGGGATAAAGAACATGTACATAAAGATATATGAATGAGTGATGGTACAGAGCAGCATAGGCAAGATACAGTAGATGGTATTGAGTACAGTATATACATATGAGTTGAGTATGTAAACAAAGTGGCATAGTTAAAGTGGCTAGTGATACATGTATTACAAAAAGATGCAGTAGATGAGATAGAGTACAGTATATACGTATACATATGAGATGAATAATGTAGGGTATGTAAACATTATATTAGGTAGCATTGTTTAAAGTGGCTAGTGATATATTTGACATTTCCCATCAATTCCCATTATTAAAGTGGCTGGAGTTGAGTCAGTGTGTTGGCAGCAGCCACTCAATGTTAGTGGTTGCTGTTTAACAGTCTGATGGCCTTGAGATAGAAGCTGTTTTTCAGTCTCACGGTCCCAGCTTTGATGCACCTGTACTGACCTCGTCTTCTGGATGATAGCGGGGTGAACAGGCAGTGGCTCGGGTGGTTGTTGTCCTTGATTATCTTTATGGCCTTCCTGTAACATCGGGTGATGTAGGTGTCCTGGAGGGCAGGTAGTTTGCCCCCGGTGATGCGTTGTGCAGACCTCACTACCCTCTGGAGAGCCTTACAGCCCGCCAGGATGCTCACGATTGTGCATCTGTAGAAGTTTGTGAGTGCTTTTGGTGACAAGCCGAATTTCTTCAGCCTCTTGAGGTTGAAGAGGCGCTGCTGCGCCTTCTTCATGATGCTGTCTGTGTGAGTGGACCAATTCAGTTTGTCTGTGATGTGTATGCCGAGGAACTTAAAACTTACTACCCTCTCCACTACTGTTCCATCGATGTGGATAGGGGGTGTTCCCTCTGCTGTTTCCTGAAGTCCACAATCATCTCCTTAGTTTTGTTGACGTGGAGTGTGAGGTTATTTTCCTGACACCACACTCAGAGGGCCCTCACCTCCTCCCTGTAGGCCGTCTCGTCGTTGTTGGTAATCAAGCCTACCACTGTTGTGTCGTCCGCAAACTTGATGATTGAGTTGGAGGCGTGCGTGGCCACGCAGTCGTGGGTGAACAGGGAGTACAGGAGAGGGCTCAGAACGCACCCTTGTGGGGCCCCAGTGTTGAGGATCAGCGGGGTGGAGATGTTGTTGCCTACCCTCACCTCCTGGGGGCGGCCCGTCAGGGAGTCCAGTAACCAGTTGCACAGGGCGGGGTCGAGACCCAGGGTCTCGAGCTTGATGACGAGCTTGGAGGGTACTATGGTGTTAAATGCCGAGCCGTCGTCGATGAACAGCATTCTCACATAGGTATTCCTCTTGTCCAGATGGGTTAGGGCAGTGTGCAGTGTGGTTGAGATTGCATCGTCTGTGGACCTATTTGGGCGGTAATCAAATTGGAGTGGGTCTAGGGTGTCAGGTAGGGTGGAGGTGATATGGTCCTTGACTAGTCTCTCAAAGCACTTCATGATGACGGAAGTGAGTGCTACGGGGCGGTAGTCGTTTAGCTTAGTTACCTTAGCTTTCTTGGGAACAGGAATAATGGGGGCCCTCTTGAAGCATGTGGGAACAGCAGACTGAGATAGGGATTGATTGAATATGTCCATAAACACACCAGCCAGCTGGTCTGCGCATGCTCTGAGGGTGCGGCTGGGGATGCCGTCTGGGCCTGCAGCCTTGCGAGGGTTAACACGTTTAAATGTTTTACTCACCTCGGCTGCAGTGAAGGAGAGTCCGCATGTTTTCGTTGCAGGCCATGTCAGTGGCACTATATTGACCTCAAAGCGGGCAAAAAAGTGATTTAGTCTGCCTGGGAGCAAGACACCCTGGTCCGTGACTGGGCTGGTTTTCTTTTTGTAATCCGTGATTGACTGTAGACCCTGCCACATACCTCTTGTGTCTGAGCCATTGAATTGAGATTCTACTTTTTCTCTATACTGACGCTTAAGCTTGTTTGATTGCCTTGCAGAGGGAATAGCTGCACTGTTTGTATTCGGTCATGTTTCCGGTCACCTTGCCCTGATGAAAAGCAGTGGTTCGCGCTTTCAGTTTCACGCGAATGCTGCCATCAATCCACGGTTTCTGGTTTGGGAATGTTTTAATCGTTGCTGTGGGAACGACATCTTCAACGCACGTTCTAATGAACTCGCACACCGAATCGGCGTATTCGTCAATGTTGTTGTCTGACGCACTACGAAACATATCCCAGTCCACGTGATGGAAGCAGTCTTGGAGTGTTGAATCAGATTGGTCGGACCAGCGTTGGACAGACCTCAGCGTGGGAGCTTCTTGTTTTATTTTCTGTCTGTAGGCAGGGATCAACAAAATGGAGTCGTGGTCAGCTTTTCCGAAAGGAGGGCGGGGCAGGGCCTTATATGCGTCGCGGAAGTTAGAATAACAATGATCCAAGGTTTTGCCAGCACTGGTTGAGCGAACGACATGCTGATACAATTTAGTGAGACTTGTTTTCCGATTAGTGTGTGTGTGTGTGTGTGTGTGTGTGTGTGTGTGTGTGTGTGTGTGTGTGTGTGTGTGTGTGTGTGTGTGTGTGTGTGTGTGTTGGTGTGTGTGTGTGTGTGTAGGAGTGTCAGTGTGAGTGAGTGTGCCATAGATAACCTGTGAGCGTGCCATAGATAAATAAATACAAGGGCCAACTCAGATATTCCCTAGAATGCATATTTAAAAGTGTTATGGCTTGGGGATAGATGCTGTTCAGGACCCTGTTGTTGTCAGACCTGATGCACGGTACCACTTGCTGTGTGGAGCTGAGAGAACAATCTATGGCTTGGAGGGCTGGAGTCTTTAATGATTGTCCGGGTCTTCCTTTCACACCGCCTAATATAGAGGTCCTGGATGGCAGGGAACTCGGACCTATTCGAGAAGGCTATCCGCACCATCCTCTAGCACCATGCGACCGAGGGTGGTGTTGTTGCCGTACCAAGCAGTGATGCAGCCAGTCAAGGTGCTCCCAATAGCGCAGCTGTAGACCTTTTTGAGAATTTGAGGGCCCATTGCCTTCTCAACTTCCTGAGGGGGAAGAGGCGCCGTCGCGCCTTCTTCATGACTGAGCACATGGACCATTGTAAGTCCTTAGAGATTAGAACACCCCTGTGGGGGCCCCATGTTGAGGGTCAGTTTGGTGGACGTGATGTTGCCTACCCTTCACCACTTGGGGTCGGCCCGTCAGGAAGTCCAGGACCCAGCTTCAGAGTGAGATGTTCAGTACCAGGGTCCTAAGCTTGGTGACGAGCTTGGAGGGGACGATGGTGTTGAACGCTGAGCAGTAGTCAATGAACAGCATTCTCACAAATGGAGAGAGAGAGTGGGAGAGAGGAGAGAGTAAGATAAAAATGAAAGAAAAAAAGAGAAGGAAAGAGAATGAGAGAACGAGGAGACAGGTCTACGATGGTAGTAAAGACTGCATCCCAGGGGGAACAAGGACCAGGAATATTGAAGTACTTAACAGTCTTACCTGCCCACGGAAAGACCTTGTGGTAGCTTGAGGTCAACTGATTATGATTTTTCAACGGCGATACCGATTATTGGAGGACCAAAAAAGCCAATACGATTAATCGGCCGGTTTAAAAAATGTATTTGTAATAATGACAATTACAACAATACTGAATGAGCACTTTTTAACTTATAATATAATACATCAATAAAATAAAATTTAGCCTCAAATAAATAATATAACATATTCAATATGGTTTAAATAATGCAAAAACCAAGTGTTGGAGAAGAAAGTAAAAGTTCAATATGTGCCATGTAAAAGCTAACATTTGAGCTCCTTGCTCAGAACATATGAAAGTTGGTGGTTCCTTTTAACATGAGACTTCAATATTCCAAGGTAAGAGGTTTTAGGTTGTAGTTAATATAGTATTTATAGGACTCTCTCTATACCATTTGTATTTCATATACCTTTGACTATTGGATGTTCTTATAGGCACCGTCCCTCTCCTCGCCCCTACCTGGGCTCGAACCAGGAACACATCGACAACAGCTACACTCGAAGCAGCATTACACATCGCTCCACAAAAGCCGCGGCCCTTGCAGAGCAAGGGGAACAACTCCTCCAAGTCCCAGAGCGAGTGACGTTTGAAACGCTATTAGCGCGCACCCCGCTAACTGGCTTGCCATTTCACATCGGTTACACCAGTCATTACGCTGATAGGCTTGAAGTCATAAACTGTGCTTGCGAAGAGCTGCTGGCAAAATGCACGAAAGTGCTGTTTGAATGAATGCTTACGAGCCTGTTGCTGCCTACCATCGCTCAGTCAGACTGCTCTATCAAATCATAGACTTAATTATAACATAATAACACACAGAAATACGAGCCCTAGGTCATTAATATGGTCGAATCCGGAAACTATCATTTCGGAAACAAAACGTTTATTATTTCAGTGAAATACGGAACCGTTTGGTATTTTATCTAACGGGTGGCATCTCTAAGTCTAAATATTCTTGTTACATTGCACAACCGTCAATGTTATGTCATAATTACGTAAAATTCTGGCAAATTAGTTCGCAATGAGCCAGGCTGCATAAACTGTTGCATATACCTCGACTCTGCGTGCAATGAACGCAAGAGAAATGACCATTTCACCTGGTTAATATTGCTTGCTAACCTGGATTTCTTTCAGCTAAATACGCAGGTTTAAAAATATATACTTCTGTGTATTGATTTTAAGAAAGGCATTGGTGTTTATGGTTAGGTACAGTCGTCCAACGATTGTGCTTTTTCGCAAATGCGCTTTTGTTAAATCATTCCCCAGCGTTGCATTGATTACATGCAACACAGGACAAGCTAGATAAACGAGTAATATCATCAACCATGTGTAGTTATAACTAGTGATTATGATTGATTGTTTTTTATAAGATAAGTTTAATGCGAGCTAGCAACTTACCTTGGCTTACTGCATTCGCGTAACAGGCAGGCTCCTCGTGGAGTGTAATGAGAGGCGGGTGGTTAGAGCGTGTTGGGGATTAATCAGAATAGTTGGGTAACATAGATAATGTTTTATTTTTATTGCATGCTTATGTGAGATATGTCATTAGAATGTCTATTTTTGGATAATACTGTTGGCCGGTTGCAGTTATCTGTTCTCTGTCAGGGTTCAGTTACTTGGGCCGCAGAGAGGGGAGAGGTCAAGCTTGTCTTCATATGTAAACATATCTTTTAAACCATGTGAAGGGATGATTGAGGGGAACCAATTATCTCTTGGCTCCACAATGTCTGTGTGCCAGTCACTGTGTCTCCGTGAGCTTGTCCAGAATGGGAGTGTCTAAAATGACAATTGATATATATCCTAATGTCTTGGTACTATGTTGTACCAAGAACAAGAAGTAGAACCTCGTTTTAGGAGAGCAAACTGAACGATAATTTATAGCTAATGCTGTCTGGCTATGGAATACTCCTCTCTCAAGTAAAGTCTTCCTTTGTAATGTTCCTAAGATCTGTTATTCGTCATGTGAGTTGAGATGGGTGTGTCTTGGCTATAAATGATACTAAGAACTGTTTTGTTCGGACGCTCAGAGAATTCATTTATAGACACTGAATTGATCTGAGAGTCAAAGGGTTGTGATGGAGCTCATATAATTAAAGATGGACTTCATGATAACTCGGACTTGTGTGTGGTTTGCTCTCATGATTTGGTAAATACAGGAAATTTCCACTACAAGCGGTGGACTTGTTAACTGTAAGATTGCAAGATTGGGTCCCCCGAGCAGACAAGGTGAAAATCTGTCGTTCTGCCCCTGAACAAGGTTCCTAGGCCTTCATTGAAAATAAGAATGTGTTCTTAACTGATTTTCCTAGTTAAATAAAGGTTTAAAAAATAAATACATTTAAAAAGGCAAAATAGGCATCCAAAAATACCGATTGTTATGAAAACTTGAAATAGGCACATTCATTCGATTAAATCGGTCGACCTCTACTCACTACAGTAACTCACACTAGAGCTGGGTGATATGGCCAAAATACATGGGCATTAAATATGGAGTTGGTCTCCCCTTTGCTGCTATAACTGCCTCCACTCTTCTGGGAAGGCTTTCCACTAGATGTTGGAACATTGCTACGGGGATTTTCTTCCGTTCAGCCACAAGAGCATTAGTGAGATTGGGCACCGATGTTGGGCGATTAGGCCTGGCTCGCAGTCGGCATTCCAATTCATCCCAATGGTGTTCATTGAGGTTGAGGTCTGGTTGTATTTATAGAACGCTTGTGGATTTATATTAAGAAGCTCAGTGAAAACATCATTGTCATCAACATTGTTGCATGTGCTGCATTGATCATACAGACTGAACACAAGTGTCTTGTGGTTAAGCAACAACAAATTAGCTCCTTGGAGTGAGACGGGCAAGGCTAGGTCTGCGAGGAAATGGACATTACACATGGCATATTACAAACCAAACATTCAAATACCGTTATACAAGTTAAAGTAAAAAACCTAAACCGGTCCGTGCATAAATGCTGGTATGTAGTCAAATCAGGACTATAACCAACCAGCAGCCTAACACCACTGGGGAGGGCTGTGTTGGAAGTACTCTATGCCAACCCTCTCTCACATACACTCCCTCACATACACAGGGACATGTGCACACACACACACAGAGTACACGCAGTCACACACACACACTACACGCAGTCACACACACACACTACACGCAGTCACACACACACACTACACGCAGTCACACACACACTACACGCAGTCACACACACAGTACACGCAGTCACACACACAGTACACAGTACACGCAGTACACACACACACACAGTACACAGTACACGCAGTCACACACACAGTACACAGTACACGCAGTCACACACACAGTACACAGTACACGCAGTCACACACACAGTACACAGTACACGCAGTCACACACACAGTCACACGCAGTCACACACACAGTCACACGCAGTCACACACACAGTCACACGCAGTCACACACACACAGTCAACGCAGTCAAACACACAGTACACGCAGTCACACACACACAGTACACGCAGTCACAGTACACGCAGTCACACAGACACAGTACACGCAGTCACACAGTCACAGTACACGCAGTCTCACACACACAGTACACGCAGTCACACACACACACAGTACACGCAGTCACACACACAGTACACGCAGTCACACACACAGTACACGCAGTCACACACACACACAGTACACGCAGTCACACACACAGTACACGCAGTCACACACACAGTACACGCAGTAACACACACGCAGTCACACACACACACAGTAACACACACAGTACACGCAGTCACACACACAGTACACGCAGTCACACACACACAGTACACGCAGTAACACACACGCAGTCACACACACACAGTACACACAGTACACGCAGTCACACACACAGTACACGCAGTCACACACACAGTACACGCAGTCACACACACACAGTACACGCAGTCACACACACACAGTACACGCAGTCAGACACACACAGTACACGCAGTCACACACAGTACACGCAGTCACACACACACAGTACACGCAGTCACACACACAGTACACGCAGTCACACACACACAGTACACGCAGTCACACACACACCTCCCCCACAGCTCTGTAGTAGCTGCTATGCCTCTTACTCGTCTGTCAATAGGCCCAGTTTGGAAGCACTTTAAACAGACTTGCACATCGCTCCTCCTCTCTCTCGTAAATTGAACAGCGGGAAACTTCAAGACATGGATTTCAGCACCATACCCACAGGGTTAATTAGGTTTGCTTTAAACAGCCACCACCATGCTTTTTAAACATTCATGGGCGAATGCATGACAACGAGAACATTAACATATCCAGAAAGTTAACCTCTACTCTGTTCCCCGATCCAACAGGGGGCTGGGTGACACAGAGAGAGAGATGGTTGACCTCTGCTGCCCCCTCTGTTACAGCCTAGTAATAACAGGGGATATAATCGAGCCCAACACTACACAGCATCTGACCTGAGCCCTACTGACAAACTGACGGAATAAGAATCCACACAGACCTTTTTGGTCTTAATTTAAAAGTTAGGCATAAGGTTAGCAGTGTGGTTGGGGTTGGCGAAGAGTAATTGCAGAAATAGACAGGGTTTATGACTTTGTGGCAACTAGTGATGACCCATGAGGTTTTCCTGGTCAGGTCACATGGTTAAGACAGACCCTGGCCCTCGTCCCAGTGTAGCGGTGTCCTATAAACCGGGTTAGCGGTGTGTGTCCTATAAACGGGTTAGCGGTGTGTCCTATAAACCGGGTTAGCGGTGTGTGTCCTATAAACCGGTTAGCGGTGTGTGTCCTATAAACAGGTTAGCGGTGTGTGTCCTATAAACAGGTTAGCGGTGTGTCCCATAAACGGGTTAGCGGTGTGTGTCCTATAAACCGGGTTAGCGGTGTGTGTCCTATAACGGAGTTAGCGGTGCGTGTCCTATAAACGGGTTAGCGGTGTGTGTCCTATAAACCGGGTTTGCTGTGTGTGTCCTATAAAGCGGGTTAGCGGTGTGTGTCCTATAACGGGTTAGCGGGTGTGTCCTATAAAAACGGTTAGCGGGTGTGTCCTATAAACCGGGTTTGCTGTGTGTGTCCTATAAACGGGTTAGCGGTGTGTGTCCTATAAACGGGTTAGCGGTGTGTGTCCTATAAACGGGTTAGCGGTGTGCACACTTCAAAGTGGCATAAGGCCGTGTGTTATGGTTTTGGATGGCCAGATTGCTAGCAACAATGACAAGAAACTATGTGGTGAATCGTAAGTGTCTCGTTTCAGCTCATTTGAACTTTTGATACCATGCCTTGTTTTGAAGTGTTTTGACTGATAGCACATTTTTTGTCATGTTAGCATAGATGTGATATCTAGCAAGTTAACCAACAACCACAACAAAGTATTCGAGAGACAAGTTCTCATTGTGCAACTTTAATTTGGTTTTCAATAAACATTGGGGACAAAATATTGTTTACATGTTATCAACAATATAAGCCAACCCCCGTCTGTTTTGCCCCACAATTGAGCACAAGTCGATGTAGTTGCTAATCAACCAACCCGTCTATAGAGATACATTGAACTGCCAGCATTTTGGGCGTTGGGCCCCACGAACCAGAACAGCTTCAACGTGCCTTAGCATACATTCTACAAGTGTCTGGAACTCTACTGGAGGGATCCGACACCATTCTTCCATGAGAAATTCCATCATTTGGTGTTCTGTTGACGGTGGTGGAAAACAGTCTCAGGCACCACTCCAGAATCTAATATAAAGTGTTCATTAGGGTTGAGATCTGGTGACTGACACACCCTTTAACCCCATATGCTCCTTTGAGGCGCTTTTAAAAGTCACTGACATCTATTATTCTAGCCAGGGTAGACAAGATAATCTACAACTGGGCTTTTTTATACATGACCCTAAGCATGATGGGATGTTAATTTCTTAATTAACACCTGCACCTGCTTTCAATTTTATTTTGGCAGTTACCTGTGTCTCTATGTTGTGTGAACTTGTGTCCTACCTCACAGAGAGAGTGAGCTTGTCGTCAGGCAGCAGCCCATTGGCCTCGTCCAGCAGGAAGTCTCTCCTGATCCCGTTCTTAAAGCCCCAGTCCTTCCCTGGACAAACCGGTATGCCCTCTGGCTCTCTGTAAGGAACAACACAGACAGTTAGTGCCATGTCTGTCATGACCATGAGAAAGGAGAACGTGAGTGACACAGCCAGACAGGAGAGGTTGAATGAAGGAAGTGTCACCTGCAGGGGACTTTTTTAACACCTCATAAGAAAACGATGCCACACTCCACAGGCCATTCTTCCCTTTACTCCTCATCTCTGGCACACAGGCACGATAAGCAGGTGGGATAAGCAGGGATCAAAGCATCCCATTATAAAGGGTCTTATGGACTGCCAACTATGTCTGCCTGAGAAGAGGCAGGGAGGGTTCTGTGCACTACAAACACACAAGAGAAATGCCTTTGTGGGGTCCTTCATGTACTTATTCCAGGAATACGTACATACACTGGTTGCGTCCAGAAGGGCACCCTTTACCCTATATAGTGTACAACAAAAGTAGTACACTACATAGGGAATAGGGTGTTATTTGGGACACAAACCACTGAGGACATACTCAACTTACATAACACAATAACTAGAGTCAGAGACACTGCTGTGCCATAGTGGTTCTGATGGCCCAGTTGGTAAGACTGATGCTAACAACGCCAAGGTCATGGGTTCAAGTCCCTCAGGGATCACATACTACAAATATATTGCACTCACTTTACTGTAAATGGCTTTGGATCAAAGAGTCTGCCAAGTCAGATCACAATGAAATCCCTGCCCGGACATTTTACTACAAGACCCTCTCAAAGATCTTCAATGAAACGTCACATAAAGATCCCTGGTCATGTATAGAATGACATGATCCCATCTAAGAAGCTCTTGTAGGGCAGGCCCCTCCTGTAGGGCAGGCCCCTCCTGTAGGGCAGGCCCCTCCTGCCATATAGGATGAGGATCCCTGGGGTCTAAAGAACCACACACACCAGGCCGACAGC
>NC_088225.1:18525178-18662501 GCF_036934945.1 Oncorhynchus masou masou | reverse complement strand
TGTGAGTGTTGTACCATAGCTGAGAGTTGTTTTGTTGTGAGTGTTGTTCCATAGCTGAGTGTTGTCTCCCATAGCCGAGAGTTGTTTTGCTGAAAGTGTTGTTCCATAGCTGAGAGTTGTTTGCTGTGAGTGTTGTTCCATAGCTGAGAGTTGTTTTGCTGTGAGTGTTGTCCATAGCTGAGAGTTGTTTTGCTGTGAGTGTTGTTCCATAGCTGAGAGTTGTTTTGTGTGAGTGTTGTACCACTGTGAGTGTTGTGTCCATAGCTGAGAGTTGTTTGATCCATTGCTGAGTGTTGTTCCAGCTGATGTTTTGTGTGAGTGTTGTTCCATAGCTGAGAGTGTTGTTTTTGTGTGAGTGTTGTACCATAGCCTGAGAGTTGTTTTGCTGTGAGTGTTGTTCCATAGCTGAGAGTTGTTTTGCTGTGAGTGTTGTTCCATAGCTTGTTTTTTGCTGTGAGTGTTGTTCCAGTTGTTTTGCTGTGAGTGTTGTTCCATAGCCGAGGGTGTGACTGTGGTTCCATTGTTTGTTTGAGTGTTGTTACATAGCTGAGAGTTGTTTTGTTTGATACCATAGCCGAGAGTTGTTTTGCTGTTGTTTTGTTGTGAGTGTTGTACCATTAGCCGAGTTGTTTTGCTGTGAGTGTTGTACCATAGCCGAGAGTTGTTTTGCTGTGAGTGTTGTTCCATAGCTGAGAGTTGTTTTGATCCATTGCTGAGAGATGTTTTGTTGTTGTACCATAGCTGAGTTGTTTTGATCCATTGCTGAGTGTTTGTTTTTTTGTTTTTGTACCATCATAGCTGAGAGTTGTTTTGCTGTGTGAGTGTTGTTTTGCCCATAGCTCAGGTTTTTTTGTGAGTTGATTTGTACCATAGCTGAGAGATGTTTGTGAGTGTTGTACCATAGCTGAGAGTTGTTTTGATCCATTGCTGAGAGATGTTTTGTGTGAGTGTTTTGTGTGAGTGTTGTACCATAGCTTGTTTTGCTGTGACTGTTGTTCCAGCTGAGAGTTGTTTTGATCCATTGCTGAGAGATGTTTTGTTCCATAGCTGAGTGTTTTGTTCCACCAAAGTGTTGTACCATAGAGAGTTGTTTTGTTGTGATCCATTGCTGAGAGATGTTTTGTCCACTGAGTTGTTTTGTTGTGAGTGTTACCATAGCTGAGAGTTGTTTTGATGTTGTACCATAGCTGAGTTGTTTTGTTCCATAGCCAGGTTGTTTTTGTGAGAATTGTTGTTCTGTGAGTGTTGTTCCTTAGCTGAGAGTTGTTTTGCTGTGAGTGTTGTTCCATAGCTGAGAGTTGCTTTGCTGTGAGTGTTGTTCCATAGCTGAGAGTTGTTTTGCTGTGAGTGTTGTTCCATAGCTGAGAGTTGTTTTGTTGTGACTGTTGTTCCATAGCCGAGGGTTGTTTTGATCCATAGCTGAGAGTTGTTTTGCTGTGTGAGTGTTGTTCCATAGCTGAGAGTTCTTTGATCCATAGCTGAGAGTTGTTTTGTTGTGAGTGTTGTTCCATAGCTGAGAGTTGTTTTGTTGTGAGTGCTGTACCATAGCTGAGAGTTGTTTTGCTGTGAGTGTTGTACCATAGCCGAGAGTTGTTTTGTGTGAGTGTTGTACCATATCCATTGCTGAGAGTTGTTTTGCTGTGAGTGTTGTTCCATAGCTGAGAGTTGTTTGCTGTGGTGTTGTTCCATAGCTGAGAGTTGTTTTGCTGTGAGTGTTGTTCCATAGCTGAGAGTTGTTTTGCTGTGAGTGTTGTACCATAGCTGAGAGTTGTTTTGCTGTGTGTTGTTCCATAGCTGAGAGTTGTTTTGATCCATAGCTGAGAGTTGTTTTGCTGTGAGTGTTGTTCCATGCTGTGAGTTGTTTTGTGTGAGTGTTATACCATGCTGAGTGTTTTGTTCCATAGCTTGTTTTGTTGTGTGTTGTACCATAGAGTTGTTTTGCTGTGAGTGTTGTTCCATAGCTGAGAGTTGTTTTGCTGTGAGTGTTGTACCATAGCTGAGAGTTGTTTTGCTGTGAGTGTTGTTCCATAGCTGAGAGTTGTTTTCCATAGCTGTTGTTTTGCTGTGAGTGTTGTTCCATAGCTGAGAGTTGTTTTGCCATGCTGAGGGTTTTGTCCATTGCTGTTCCATAGCTGAGAGTTGTTTTGCCATGTGACTGTTGTTCCATAGCTGAGAGATGTTTTGTCTCATGTTGTTCCATAAGGTTGTTTGTTGTGAGTGTTGTTCCATAGCTGAGAGTTGTTTTGCTGTGACTGTGGTTCCATTGTTGCTGAGTTGTTTTGCTGTGAGTGTTGTACCATAGCTGAGAGTTGTTTTGCTGTGACTGTTTTTGTTGTACCATAACCGAGAGTTGTTTTGTTGTGTTGTACCATAGCCGAGAGTTGTTTTGTTCCATAGCCGAGAGTTGTTTTGTTTTGTTGTTCCATAGCTGAGGGTTTTGCTGTAGTGTTGTACCATGCTGAGAGTTGTTTTTGCTGTGAGTGTTGTTCCATAGCTGAGAGTTGTTTTGCTACTGTGAGTGTTGTTCCATTGAGAGTTGTTTTGATCCATAGCCGAGAGGTTGTTTTGTTGTGAGTGTTGTTCCATAGCTGAGAGTTGTTTTGCTGTGAGTGTTATTCCATAGCTGACCTGTGATTCTGTTCCATAGCTGAGAGTTGTTTTGTTCCATATATGCCGGTTGTTTTGCTTTTGAGTGTTGTTGTTTTGATCCATAGCTGAGAGTTGTTTTGCTGTGAGTGTTGTTCCATAGCTGAGAGTTGTTTTTTTTGTTGTTGTACCATGTGTTTTGTGTGAGTGTTGTTCCATAGCTGAGAGTTGTTTGTGTGAGTGTTGTACCATGTTTGTTTTGTTCCATAGCCATAGAGGGATTGTTTTGCTTGATCCATAGCTGAGAGTTGTTTTGTGTGAGTGTTGTTGTGAGTGTTGTACCATAGCTGAGAGATGTTTTGATCCATTTGTTTTTGTTGTGAGTGTTGTTCCATAGCTGAGAGATGTTTTGTGTGAGTGTTGTACTGAGAGTTGTTTTTGCATGTTGTTCCAGCTGAGAGTTGTTTTGATCCATTGCTGAGAGATGTTTTGTGTGAGTGTTGTACCATGTTGTTCATAGCTGAGAGTTGTTTTGATCCATAGCTGAGAGTTGTTTTGCTGTGAGTGTTGTTCCATAGCTGAGAGTTGTTTTGCTGTGAGTGTTGTTCCATAGCTGAGAGTTGATCCATTTGTTTTGTTGTGAGTGTGAGTGTTGTGTTGTACCATAGACCATATGAGAGTTGTTTTGCTGTATCCATAGAGTTGTTTTGCTGTGAGTGTTGTTCCATAGCTGAGAGTTGTTTTGCTGTGAGTGTTGTTCCATAGCTGAGAGTTGTTTTGCTGTGAGTGTTGTTCCATAGCTGAGAGTTGTTTTGATGTTGTTCCATAGCTGAGAGTTTTTGTTTTGTTGTTCCATAGTGAGTGTTGTTCCATAGCTGAGAGTTGTTTTGTGTGAGTGTTGTTCCATTCCATAGCTGAGTTGTTTTGCTGTGAGTGTTGTTGTACCATAGCTGAGAGATGTTGTTTTTTGTTGTGAGTGTTGTACCATAGCTGAGAGTTGTTTTGTTGTGAGTGTTGTACCATAGCTGAGAGTTGTTTTGTTGCAGAGTGTTTTGTTCCATAGCTGAGAGTTGTTTTGTTGTGAGTGTTGTTCCATGCTGAGTGTTTTGTATCCATAGCTGAGAGTTGTTTTGCTGTGAGTGTTGTTCCATAGCTGAGAGTTGTTTTGATCCATAGCCGAGGTTGTTTTGTTGTGATGTTGTTCCATAGCCGAGAGTTGTTTTGCTGTGAGTGTTGTTCCATAGCCGAGAGTTGTTTTGCTGTGAGTGTTGTTCCATAGCTGAGAGTTGTTTTGATCCATTGCTGAGAGATGTTTTGTTGTTGTACCATAGCTGAGAGTTGTTTTGATCCATAGCTGAGAGAGTTGTTTTGCTGTGAGTGTTGTTCCATAGCTGAGAGTTGTTTTGCTGTGAGTGTTGTTCCATAGCCGAGAGTTGTTTTGCTGTGAGTGTTGTTCCATAGCTGAGTTGTTTTGCTGTGAGTGTTGTTCCATAGCCGAGAGTTGTTTTGCTGTGAGTGTTGTTCCATAGTGTTTTGTGTGAGTGTTGTTCCATAGCCGAGAGTTGTTTTGCTGTGACTGTGGTTCCATTGCTGAGAGTTGTTTTGTGTGAGTGTTGTACCATAGCTGAGAGTTGTTTTGTGTGAGTGTTATGCTGAGAGGTTTTGTTTTGTTGTTGTACCATAGCCGAGAGTTGTTTTGTTGTGACCATAGCTGAGAGTTGTTTTGCTGTGAGTGTTGTACCATAGCCGAGAGTTGTTTTGCTGTGAGTGTTTTGTACCATAGCTGAGAGTTGTTTTGTTCCATAGCCGAGTTGTTTGCTGTTGTGAGTGTTGTACCATAGCCGAGTTGTTTTGTTGTGAGTGTTGTTCCATAGCTGAGAGTTGTTTTGCTGTGAGTGTTGTTCCATGAGTGTTGTACCATAGCTGAGAGTTGTTTTGTTCCATTGCTGAGGTGTTCTGTTGTAGTGTTGTTCCATAGCTGAGAGTTGTTTTGTTGTGAGTGTTGTTCCATAGCTGAGAGTTGTTTTGAGTGTTGTTCCATAGCTGAGAGTTGTTTTGTTGTGAGTGTTGTTCCATAGCTGAGAGTTGTTTTGCATGGAGTGTTGTTCCATAGCTGAGGTTGTTTTGTTGTGAGTGTTGTTCCATAGTTTTTTTTGTGAGTGTTGTACCATTGCTTTGAGAGATGTTTTGTGTGAGTGTTGTACCATAGCTGAGAGTTGTTTTGATGTTGTTCCATAGCTGAGAGATGTTTTGTGTGAGTGTTGTTCCATACCATTGTTTTTTTTGTGAGTGTTGTACCATTGCTGAGAGTTTTTTGATGTTGTACCATAGCTGAGTGTTGTACCATAGCTGAGAGTTGTTTTGATCCATTGCTGAGAGATGTTTTGTGTGAGTGTTGTACCATAGCTGAGAGTTGTTTTGATCCATTGCTGAGAGATGTTTTGTGTGAGTGTTGTACCATAGCTGAGAGTTGTTTTGATCCATAGCTGAGAGTTGTTTTGTGTGAGTGTTGTTCCATAGCTGATAGCTGAGAGTTGTTTTGCTGTGAGTGTTGTTCCTTAGCTGAGAGTTGTTTTGCTGTGAGTGTTGTTCCATAGCTGAGAGTTGCTTTGCTGTGAGTGTTGTTCCATAGCTGAGAGTTGTTTTGCTGTGAGTGTTGTTCCATAGCTGAGAGTTGTTTTGTTGTGACTGTTGTTCCATAGCCGAGGGTTGTTTTGATCCATAGCTGAGAGTTGTTTTGCTGTGAGTGTTGTTCCATAGCTGAGAGTTCTTTGATCCATAGCTGAGAGTTGTTTTGTTGTGAGTGCTGTACCATAGCTGAGAGTTGTTTTGTTGTGAGTGTTGTACCATAGCCGAGAGTTGTTTTGCTGTGAGTGTTGTACCATAGCTCTGAGTTGTTTTGCATGTTGTAGCCGAGAGTTGTTTTGTGTGAGTGTTGTTCCATAGCTGAGAGTTGTTTTGCTGTGAGTGTTGTTCCATAGCTGAGAGTTGTTTTGCTGTGAGTGTTGTTCCATAGCTGAGAGTTGTTTTGCTGTGAGTGTTGTTCCATAGCTGAGAGTTGTTTTGCTGTGAGTGTTGTTCCATAGCTGAGTGTTGTTTTGCTGTGAGTTTGTTTTGCTGTGAGTTGTTTTGTTCCATAGCTGAGAGTTGTTTGTTTTGTTCCATAGCTGACTGTGAGTGTTGTTCCATAGCTGAGAGTGTTCCATAGCTGAGAGTTGTTTTGTGAATGTTGTACCATAGACTGAGAGTTGTTTTGATCATAGCTGAGAGTGTTGTTTTGTTTTGTTCCAAAGCCGAGGTTGTTTGTGTTGTTGTTCCATAGCTGAGGATGTTTTGTTCCATAGCAGAGGGTTGTTTTGTTGTGAGTGTTGTACCATAGCTGAGAGTTGTTTTGTTGTGAGTGTTGTTCCATAGCTGAGAGTTGTTTTGCTGTGAGTGTTATTCCATAGCTGAGAGTTGTTTTGCCATTGCTGACTGTTGTTGTACCATAGCTGAGAGTTGTTTTGTTCCATAGCCGAGGATCGTTTTGTTCCATAGCCGAGAGTTGTTTTGCTGTGAGTGTTTTGTAGTGTTGTTCCATAGCTGAGAGTTTTTGTTTTGTTGTGAGTGTTCCATAGCTGAGAGTTGTTTTGCTGTGATAGTGTTGTTTTGATAATAGCTGAGAGTTGTTGTTCCATAGCTGAGAGTTGTTTTGTTGATCCATAGCCGAGGGTTGTTTTGTTGTGAGTGTTGTTCCATAGCTGAGAGTTGTTTTGCTGTGAGTGTTGTACCATAGCTGAGAGTTGTTTTGTTCCATAGCCGAGGTTGTTTTGTTGTGAGTGTTGTTCCATAGCTGAGAGTTGTTTTGCTGTGTGTTGTACCATGTTCCAGTGTTGTTCCATAGCTGAGAGTTGTTTTGTGTGAGTGTTGTACCATAGCTGAGAGTTGTTTTGTTCCATAGCCGCTGAGTTGTTTTGTTGTGAGTGTTGTACCATAGCTGAGAGTTGTTTTGTGTGATGTTGTACCATAGCTGAGAGTTGTTTTGTTGTGCTGTATGTTGTTCCATAGCTGAGAGTTGTTTTGCTGTGAGTGTTGTTCCATAGCTGAGAGTTGTTTTGCTGTGAGTGTTGTTCCATAGCTGAGAGTTGTTTTGATCCATTGCTGAGAGATGTTTTGTTGTTTTGTACCATAGCTGAGTTGTTTTGATCCATGCCGAGAGTTGTTTTGCTGTGAGTGTTGTTCCATAGCTGAGAGTTGTTTTGCTGTGAGTGTTGTTCCATAGCTGAGAGTTGTTTTGATCCATAGCCGAGGGTTGTTCTGTGAGTGTTTTGTTCCATAGCTGAGAGTTGTTTTGCTGTGAGTGTTGTTCCATAGCTGAGAGTTGTTTTGCTGTGTTGTTCCAGAGCTGAGAGTTGTTTTGTTGTGACATGCTGAGAGTTGTTTTGTGTGAGTGTTGTACATAGCCGAGTTGTTTTGTGTGAGTGTGGTTCCACCATTGCTGAGAGTTGTTTTGTGTGAGTGTTGTACCATTTGAGAGTTGTTTTGTTCCATAGCTGAGAGTTGTTTTGCTGTGAGTGTTGTTCCATAGCTGAGAGTTGTTTTGTGTTTTGAGTGTTGTACCATAGCTGAGAGTTGTTTTGTTCCAGAGTTGTTTTGATCAGCTGAGAGTTGTTTTGTGTGAGTGTTGTACCATAGCTGAGAGTTGTTTTGTGTGAGTGTTGTACCATAGCCGAGAGTTGTTTTGCTGTGAGTGTTGTACCATAGCTGAGAGTTGTTTTGATCCATAGAGAGTTGTTTTGCTGTGAGTGTTGTTCCATAGCTGAGAGTTGTTTTGCTGTGAGTGTTGTTCCATAGCTGAGAGTTGTTTTGCTGTGAGTGTTGTTCCATAGCTGAGAGTTGTTTTGCTGTGAGTGTTGTTCCATAGCTGAGAGTTGTTTTGCTGCTGAGTGTTTTGTTCCATAGCTGAGAGTTGTTTTGCTGTGATTAGCTGCTGTGAGTGTTGTTCCATAGCTGAGAGTTGTTTTGCTGTGAGTGTTGTTCCATAGCTGAGAGTTGTTTTGCTGTGAGTGTTGTTCCATAGCTGAGAGTTGTTTTGCTGTGAGTGTTGTTCCATAGCTGAGAGTTGTTTTGCTGTGAGTGTTGTTCCATAGCTGAGAGTTGTTTTGCTGTGAGTGTTCCATTGCTGAGAGTTGTTTGTGTGAGTGTTGTACCATAGCTGAGAGTTGTTTTGTGAGTGTTGTTTTGTGTGAGTGTTGTACCATAGCTGAGAGTTGTTTTGTGTGAGTGTTATACCACCATGCTGAGATGTTTTTGTGAGTGTTGTACCATAGCTGAGAGTTGTTTTGTTGTGTGTTGTACCATAGCCGAGAGTTGTTTTGTTGTGAGTGTTGTACCATAGCTGAGAGTTGTTTTGTTGTGAGTGTTGTTCCATAGCTGAGAGTTGTTTTGCTGTGAGTGTTGTTCCATAGCTGAGAGTTGTTTTGCTGTGACTTGAGAGTTTTTTGATCCATTGCTGAGAGATGTTTTTTGTGTTGTTCCATAGCTGTGTTGTTTTGATCCATTGCTGAGAGATGTTTTGTGTTAGCTGAGAGTTGTTTTGATCCATTTGAGAGTTGTTTTGCTGTGAGTGTTGTTCCATAGCTGAGAGTTGTTTTGTGAGTGTGTGCTGAGTTGTTTTGTTCCATAGCTGAGAGTTGTTTTGTGTGAGTGTTGTTCCATAGCCGAGAGTTGTTTTGCTGTGAGTGTTGTTCCATAGCTGAGAGTTGTTTTGCTGAGAGTGTTGTTCCATAGCTGAGAGTTGTTTTGATCCATAGCCGAGGGTTGTTTTGTTGTGAGTGTTGTTCCATAGCTGAGAGTTGTTTTGATCCATAGCCGAGAGTTGTTTTGCTGTGAGTGTTGTTCCATAGCCGAGAGTTGTTTTGCTGTGAGTGTTGTTCCATAGCTGAGAGTTGTTTTGCTGTGAGTGTTGTTCCATAGCTGAGAGTTGTTTTGATCCATAGCCGAGGGTTGTTTTGTTGTGAGTGTTGTTCCATAGCTGAGAGTTGTTTTGCTGTGAGTGTGGTTCCATAGCTGAGAGTTGTTTTGTGTGAGTGTTGTACCATAGCCAAGAGTTGTTTTGTGTGAGTGTGGTACCATAGCTGAGAGTTGTTTTGTTGTGAGTGTTGTTCCATAGCTGAGAGTTGTTTTGTGTGAGTGTTGTACCATAGCTGAGCAGAGGTTGTTTTGTGTGAGTGTTGTACCATAGCTGAGAGTTTTTGTTTTGTTCCACAGCAGAGGTTGTTTTGTTGTGAGTGTTGTACCATAGCTGAGAGATGTTTTGTGTGAGTGTTGTACCATAGCTGAGAGATTGTTTTGATCCATTGCTGAGAGATGTTTTGTGTGAGTGTTGTACCATAGCTGAGAGTTGTTTTGATCCATTTGTTTTGCTGTGAGTGTTGTTCCATAGCTGAGAGTTGTTTTGCTGTGAGTGTTGTTCCATAGCTGAGAGTTGTTTTGCTGTGAGTGTTGTACCATAGCTGAGAGATGTTTTGTGTGAGTGTTGTACCATAGCTGAGAGTTGTTTTGATCCATTGCTGTGAGTGTTTTGTTCCATAGCTGAGAGTTGTTTTGATCCATTGCTGAGAGATGTTTTGCTGAGTGTTGTAGTGTTGTTCCATAGCTGAGAGTTGTTTTGCTGTGAGTGTTGTTCCATAGCCGAGAGTTGTTTTGCTGTGAGTGTTGTTCCATAGCTGAGAGTTGTTTTGCTGTGAGTGTTGTTCCATAGCTGAGAGTTGTTTTGTGTGTGTTCCATGTTGTACCATTGCTGAGAGTTGTTTGTGTGATGTTTTGTGTGAGTGTTGTACCATAGCTGAGAGTTGTTTTGTGTGAGTGTTGTACCATAGCCGAGAGTTGTTTTGCTGAGTGTTGTGCTGTTTTGTTGTGTGTTGTCCATAGCCGAGAGTTGTTTTGTTGTGAGTGTTGTACCATAGCTGAGAGTTGTTTTGTTGTGAGTGTTGTTCCATAGCTGAGAGTTGTTTTGCTGTGAGTGTTGTACCATAGCTGAGAGTTGTTTTGCTGTGAGTGTTGTACCATAGCTGAGAGTTGTTTTTGTTCCATAGCTGAGGTTGTTTTGTTGAGTGTTGTACCATAGCCGAGAGTTGTTTTGTTCCATAGCTGAGAGTTGTTTTGTTCCACAGCAGAGGGTTGTTTTGTTGTGAGTGTTGTACCATAGCTGAGAGTTGTTTTGATCCATTGTGAGTGTTTTGTTCCATAGCTGAGAGTTGTTTTGATCCATAGCCGAGAGTTGTTTTGCTGTTTTGTTCCATAGTGAGTTGTTTTGCTGTGATGTTGTTCCAGCTGAGAGTTGTTTTGCTGTGAGTGTTGTACCATTGCCATAGCTGAGAGTTGTTTTGTGTGAGTGTTGTACCATAGCTGAGAGTTGTTTTGATCCATTGCTGAGAGATGTTTTGTGTGAGTGTTGTACCATAGCTGAGAGTTGTTTTGATTTGTGAGTGTTTTGTTCCATAGCTGAGAGTTGTTTTGATCCATAGCTGAGAGTTGTTTTGCTGTGAGTGTTGTTCCATAGCCGAGAGTTGTTTTGTGTGAGTGTTGTTCCATAGCTGAGAGTTGTTTTGCTGTGAGTGTTGTTCCATAGCTGAGAGTTGTTTTGCTGTGAGTGTTGTTCCATAGCCGAGAGTTGTTTTGCTGTGACTGTGGTTCCATTGTTTGTTTTGTGTGAGTGTTGTACCATAGCTGAGAGTTGTTTGTGTGAGTTGTTTTGTGTGAGTGTTGTACCATAGCTGAGAGTTGTTTTGTGTGAGTGTTATACCATAGTGAGAGGTGTTTTGCCATAGCTGAGAGTTGTTGTACCATAGCCGTGTTGTTTTGTTGTGTGTTGTACCATAGCCGAGAGTTGTTTTGTTGTGTGTTGTACCATAGCCGAGAGTTGTTTTGTACCATGCTGAGTGTTTTGTACCATTGCTGAGTTGTTTTGTACCATAGCTGAGAGTTGTTTTGCTGTGAGTGTTGTACCATAGCTGAGAGTTGTTTTGATCCATTGCTGAGAGATGTTTTGTGTGAGTGTTGTACCATAGCTGAGAGTTGTTTTGATCCATTGCTGAGAGATGTTTTGTGTGAGTGTTGTACCATAGCTGAGAGTTGTTTTGATCCATAGCTGAGAGTTGTTTTGCTGTGAGTGTTGTTCCATAGCTGAGAGTTGTTTTGCTGTGAGTGTTGTTCCATAGCTGAGAGTTGTTTTGATCCATTGCTGAGAGATGTTTTGTGTGAGTGTTGTTAGCCATAGCCGAGAGTTGTTTTGCTGTGAGTGTTGTTCCATAGCCGAGAGTTGTTTTGCTGTGAGTGTTGTTCCATAGCCGAGAGTTGTTTTGCTGTGAGTGTTGTTCCATAGCTGAGAGTTGTTTTGCTGTGAGTGTTGTTCCATAGCTGAGAGTTGTTTTGATCCATGCTGAGTTGTTTTGTTGTGAGTGTTGTTCCATAGCTGAGAGTTGTTTTGATCCATAGCCGAGAGTTGTTTTGCTGTGAGTGTTGTTCCATAGCCGAGAGTTGTTTTGCTGTGAGTGTTGTTCCATAGCTGAGAGTTGTTTTGCTGAGAGTGTTGTTCCATAGCTGAGAGTTGTTTTGATCCATAGCCGAGGGTTGTTTTGTTGTGAGTGTTGTTCCATAGCTGAGTGTTGTACCATAGCTGAGAGTTGTTTTGTTCCATAGCCGAGGGTTGTTTTGTTGTGAGTGTTGTTCCATAGCTGAGAGTTGTTTTGCTGTGAGTGTGGTTCCATAGCTGAGAGTTGTTTTGTGTGAGTGTTGTACCATAGCCAAGAGTTGTTTTGTGTGAGTGTGGTACCATAGCCGAGAGTTGTTTTGTGTGAGTGTTGTACCATAGCTGAGAGTTGTTTTGTTCCACAGCAGAGGGTTGTTTTGTTGTGAGTGTTGTACCATATCTGAGAGATGTTTTGATCCATTGCTGAGAGATGTTTTGTGTGAGTGTTGTACCATAGCTGAGAGTTGTTTTGATCCATTGCTGAGAGATGTTGTTTTTGTACCATAGCTGAGTGTTGTTCCATAGCTGAGAGTTGTTTTGCTGTGAGTGTTGTTCCATAGCCGAGAGTTGTTTTGCTGTGAGTGTTGTTCCATAGCCGAGTTGTTTTGCTGTGAGTGTTGTTCCATTGCTGAGAGTTGTTTTGTGTGAGTGTTGTGTGAGTGTTGTACCATAGCTGAGAGTTGTTTTGATCCATTGCTGAGAGATGTTTTGTGTGAGTGTTGTACCATAGCTGAGAGTTGTTTTGATCCATAGCTGAGAGTTGTTTGTTTTGCTGAGTGCTGAGAGTTGTTTTGATCCATAGCTGAGAGATTGTTTTGCCATAGTGAGTGTTGTTCCATAGCCGAGAGTTGTTTTGCTGTGAGTGTTGTTCCATAGCCGAGAGTTGTTTTGCTGTGAGTGTTGTTCCATAGCCGAGAGTTGTTTTGCTGTGAGTGTTGTTCCATAGCCGAGAGTTGTTTTGCTGTGACTGTTGTTCCATTGCTGAGAGTTGTTTTGCTGTGAGTGTTGTACCATAGCTGAGAGTTGTTTGTGTGAGTGTTGTTTTGTGTTGTTGTACCATAGCTGAGAGTTGTTTTGTGTGAGTGTTATACCATAGCCGAGAGTTGTTTTGTGTGAGTGTTGTACCATAGCCGTTTTGTTGTTGTTTTGTGTGTGTTGTACCATAGCTGAGAGTTGTTTTGTTGTGAGTGTTGTACCATAGCTGAGAGTTGTTTTGTTGTGAGTGTTGTTCCATAGCTGAGAGTTGTTTTGCTGTGAGTGTTGTACCATAGCTGAGAGTTGTTTTGCTGTGAGTGTTGTACCATAGCTGAGAGTTGTTTTGTTCCATAGCCAAGGGTTGTTCTGTTGTGAGTGTTGTACCATAGCCAAAAGTTGTTTTGTTGTGAGTGTTGTTCCATAGCTGAGAGTTGTTTTGCTGTGAGTGTTGTACCATAGCTGAGAGTTGTTTTGTTCCATAGCCGAGGGTTGTTCTGTTGTGAGTGTTGTACCATAGCTGAGAGTTGTTTTGCTGTGAGTGTTGTTCCATAGCTGAGAGTTGTTTTGAACCATAGCTGAGGGTTGTTTTGTTGTGAGTGTTGTTCCATAGCTGAGAGTTGTTTTGCTTGGAGTGTTGTTCCATTGCCAAGGGTTGTTTTGTTGTGAGTGTTGTTCCATAGCCGAGAGTTGTTTTGCTTTGAGTGTTGTTCCATTGCCGAGGGTTGTTTTGTTGTGAGTGTTGTTCCATAGCCGAGGGATGTTTTGTTGTGAGTGTTGTACCATAGCCGAGAGTTGTTTTGTGTGAGTGTTGTTCCATAGCTGAGAGTTGTTTTGTTCCATAGCTGAGGGTTGTTTTGTTGTGAGTGTTGTACCATTGCTGAGAGTTGTTTTGTTGCATGTGTGTTGTTCCATAGCTGAGAGTTGTTTTGTTCCGTAGCTGAGAGTTGTTTTGTTGTGAGTGTTGTACCATAGCTGAGAGTTGTTTTGTTGTGAGTGTTGTACCATAGCTGAGAGTTGTTTTGTGTGAGTGTTGTACCATAGCTGTGTGAGGGTATTATAGAGATGCAGTGCCGAGCTCGTTCTGCAGTAGACAGAGAAGCACCAAACTGTTTTAGATCACATGACCAATAAGAAGCCAATTTAAAGCGTTCCGCTCAGCCAGCACACACACACTTCCACAGCCCTTTTGATCCTGCTCTGTCCGTTTCCACAGCGATTAACGGCCCAGAGAGTTGTCACAGGAACGGTGGTGGAGAGGGAGAACAATGAGGGGAGTGGGTGTCACCTAACCCAGGTAGCGGAAGAAGCGAGGGAGAAGGAGAAAGGTGGAGAGAGAGGTGCAGACAGCCAGATGAGAGGGGTGGAGAGAGAGAGTGAAGACCCCAATGCCACAGTAGCACACAATTAAAATGTCTCAAAATGACTGGATAATTGACAGCCATTCCCATTCTCCACAGGGAGAGTTCCTGAAAGTTTCAGTCAGATACTCAGCCATGGGGCTCTATTTGCAGCTGCCATTAACAGCCTGCTCTTTGGCAATTTCAACTTCAAAAAGCCAGCACTCCACTATTTTCCAACCCTGACGCAAGGGTTGGTAATTTACCTGTCTTATATTATATATATCATTATCAAAAAAATAATGTATTTTCAGCTGTTTAAAGCTGTTGTACAAAACCAAAAGAAAGAGACGAACGAACAACGAACTTATGAGCGGGTAGCATAGAAAGTGTACATTGAATAGATCTACCGCTTCCTTGACTTGCTTTCAATGAGAATGACAGATCTATAACTCACATTTCTATAACTGCTGATAAAAACATTTAGAAATTTCACCTTGTGTATTCTACTATTCTAACTCGCAACAGTAAGTTGAAACCCCAACTACTATCTGTAGAAGTGCAAATATGATCTGTAAGATGGTACCATTATGTTTATAAAACATTACATTTACAAGTAGAATAACAGTGAGTGACTACCTGACATGATGACTCCTTGCTGTCCCCAGTCCACCTGGCCGTGCTGCTGCTCCAGTTTCAACTGTTCTGCCTTATTATTATTCGACCATGCTGGTCATTTATGAACATTTGAACATCTTGGCCATGTTCTGTTATAATCTCTACCCGGCACAGCCAGAAGAGGACTGGCCACCCCACATAGCCTGGTTCCTCTCTAGGTTTCTTCCTAGGTTTTGGCCTTTCTAGGGAGTTTTTCCTAACCACCGTGCTTCTACACCTGCATTGCTTGCTGTTTGGGGTTTTAGGCTGGGTTTCTGTACAGCACTTTGAGATATCAGCTGATGTACGAAGGGCTATATAAATAAATTTGATTTGAGTGAGTGGACATTCTCCCTCCATTTATTTTGGATCTTTATCCAGCTCCTTTAAAAAGTATGGATGTTTGTAAAACCCTACATAGTCCATGTTTTCTCTATTTGACATGCCCACGTGGAGCAATTATGGTGCTTTCAACTCAGAATGTAAACAAAGCTTATTTAAAACAAGTTGCTGTGTAGTATTTTTAAATTAATTGTAATTTCACCCCCCTTTTCTCCCCAATTTCGTGATATCCAATTGTAATCCAATTACGATCGTGTCTCATTGCTGCAACTCCCCAAAGGGCTCACGAGAGGCAAAGTTCGAGTCATGCGTCCTCCGAAACATGACCCGCCAAGCCGCGCTTCTTAACTTCTTCGATATAGGGGGCGCTCTTAATTTTTGGATAAAAAAACGTTCCCGTTTTAAACAAGATATTTTGTCACGAAAAGATGCTTGACTATGCATATAATTGACAGCTTTGGAAAGAAAACACTCTGACGTTTCCAAAACTGGAAAGATATTGTCTGTGAGTGCCCCAGAACTAATGCTACAGGCAAAACCAAGATGAAATTTCATACAGGAAATGCCCCAGATTTTGAATGCGCTGTGTTCCAATGTCTCCTGGTATGGCTGTGAATGCGCCAGGAATGAGCCTACACTTTGTCGTTTCAATTGTGACGTATTTGTAGGCATATCATTGGAAGATTGACCATAAGAGACTACATTTACCAGGTATCCGCTTGGGGTCCTCCGTCGAAATTATTGCACAATCTCCAGCTGCGTCCACTTTTCCATTAGGTTCAGAGGAGAAAGGCAACTGCCACAAATGATTTATCATCGAATAGATATGTGAAAAACACCTTGAGGATTGATTCTAAACAACATTTGCCATGTTTCTGTCGATATTATGGAGTTAATTTGGGAAAAAGTTTGGCGTTGTAATGACTGAATTTTCTTTTTTTTTCTTAGCTAAACGTGATTAACAAAATGGAGCGATTTCTCCTACACAAATAATATTTTTGGAAAAACTGAACATTTGCTATCTAACTGAGTCTCCCCTCATTGAAAACATCCGAAGTTCTTCAAAGGTAAATTATTTTATTTGAATGCTTTTCTTCTTTTTGTGAAAATGTTGCCTGCTGAATGCTAAGCTTAATGCTATGCAAGCTATCAATACTCTTACACAAATGCTTGTGTAGCTGTGGTTGAAAATCATATTTTGAAAATCTGAGATGACAGTGTTGTTAACAAAAGGCTAAGCTTGTGTTGCAATATATTTATTACATTTCATTTGCGATTTTCATGAATAGTTAACGTTGCGTTATGCTAATGAGCTTGAGGCTATGATTACGCTCCCGGATACGGGATTGCTCGACGCTACAGATTAACACCTGCTCGCTTAACCCGGAAGCCAGCTGCACCAATGTGTCTGAGGAAACACCATTCAACTGACGACCGAAGTCAGCCTGGAGGAGCCCGGCCTGCCACAAGGAGTGGCAAGAGCGCAATAAGCCAAGTAAAGCCGCCCGGCCAAACACACCCCTAACCCGGACAACGCTGGGCCAATTGTGTGCCGCACTATGGGACTCCCGGTCACATCCGGTTGTGACAGCCTGGGATCAAACCAACCCCAGGCTGTAATGACGCCGCAACACTGCGATGCAGTGCCTTAGACCGCTGCGCCACTCAGGAGGCCCTGCTGATTAGTTATTAGAATTATACACTTTCTTTTTAGGCCTTATCAATAGCCAAGTGAATTTAGTCTTGCTTATTGACTATGTTTGGCATGACCACACTGCAATTTACAGTAGGCCTAGCCCCTATATCGGTGTGAATGCAAACATGTTGAAAATATTTAGCAAATATGGGGAAGGATATTTAACGAACTAGGCTATAACGGACTAATATTCAAATTGGCGTTGATGATAACGCTATACATAAAAGACACTAAATAAACATTTAGCCATGAAGGACGTTCCGATTGGTCAGTGTGGGGCCAAGCCTTGACACACCCACAATGTGTTTTATAAGTCCAGAACTTTCGCTCCACCGCCAGCTACTGTGGCCATTATTCTGGTTGTGAAAATTGCTAAAATATTTCTACTACTACCGACAGCGCTAAGACTTAACATTGGGCTAGGTTTGATACAATAGAGCCCATAGTCTGTGTTTCTGTCATTGATGTGTCTATATCTGTAAGAAGGGGCTCCGGTGTTCTGTGTGGTCAGTATGCACGTGCGTGGCGTGCGAGACAAAAGTAGTCTTACCTGCCAGGATGGCTTTGTGTGCCTGGAACTCCTGTCCCGCCACACACAGGGAGCAGTCAGTGAAGCGGGAGTGTTCCCAAAGCCCTCCCAGCTCATCGGCCAGCCTGCAGTCTGGCACCTTCACCATGTTCATAGTGTTCTGACCTGAGATGTTCACAGAGTCCTGCACCACACTCACCTACAGGGAGGGAGAGTTAGACGGAGAGACAGGAGACGAGAGAGAAAAAGAATGAGAAAAAGGAAAGAAAGAAAGGACAGAAACAGAAAGAAAGAAAGAAAAAGACAAGAGGGAAGATCAGTCAGTCAGTCTACTCACACTGTATACATTACAGTAACCAGACAGACAGACATCAGCGGTATTAGACCGTCTATCACCTTACACATTCTAATGGACAAATCAGACAACACACACATAAAATCATATACAGGAAGACCAGCCATTAACAGATGATCTCTGCCACACCAATCAATACATCAACCGTTAAATAAAGCTGTCATGCAAACACACACCTCCAACAATTAACGTGTGCTCTGCTCATTTACCACATCCACTCACAAACAAGACACTAGACAGGGACTTGACTCAGTCTATTAATCATTAGGGTGTGTGTGTGTGTATATATATATTCTCCATGCTGGCTTAGCCACCTGTTCAAGACAACATCGAACATACTAATTTATCTCACTACAGGACAGCATGCGCCCCACACACAGTCTTGTACAACTAACCTTGTTGGGACACAAAATGTAGTACCATTCAAGATCCTATTTTCCCTCCTAACCTTAACACTAATTCTTACCTAAACCCTAAACCCCCTAGAAATAGCATTTGACATTGTGGGGACTAACAAAATGGCCCCAATTTGTGTTTGTTTACTGTTCTTGTGGGGACGTCTGGTCCCCACAAGTATAGTTAAACACGTCCACACACACACACACTCCTATTAGGTTATCAGCAACCTTTAATACCACAGAAGAACCAAACATCGCCCAACAATTTCCAAGAAGAATCCAAACATTTTAAAGCAGCATTCCTAAGACACTGAAACGGTTCCCCAAAAAATGTTTCATTGCCACAAACTGTTCCTAGAAAAAGCTGTGTCATGGCCCCTGAAACTCCCAAATGCATCCCAGTAAGGTGACCTTGCTACTGGGCTGTTCAGACAGGGAGGGATGGAGGCTGCCCCCCATGAAAAACACCCTCCCTGTCCCCCTCTCTGTCTGTTCCTCAGTCCACCCGTCCCTCTGTCTGCCCATCTGACTCAGGCAGAGACGAAAGGGGAGAAAAACACAATGAAAAAGTGTGTGGCAAGCAGGAAATTGAATGTCAAGGACCCTTGTTTGCTCCTGATGGAGGTGTAAGTGTTAGCCTGGAGGGGAGAGAAAGACAGGGCGGGGAGGGTTAGACATGGAGAATAAAAGACTGGGAGAAAAAAGGCAGGACAGGGTGACAGACAGAGAGAAATAATAGGAGGGTATAGGATCCCAAGGAGGAAATAGACTCTCATAAACACAAGCTCATTTCCTGTGATGACATTACAGGGACACAGTACAAAGGAAATGGTGATGTTGAGAGGAGAGCATTGTGACCATGAGTATTGTGTATCACTGTGTGTGTGGCACAGTCTGGTACCCACAGCTGGCTCCATAACTCACACTCCAGGGGGACTTTAGTATGAATGATGTACATCCATCTCCACACACACACACTCAAGTGTACACTCACAAGGCACTCATAAGACACGGATTAGCAACTCATACAAGGACTGGGAGAGACAGACGTGTGGAGGAACGATGAAGATGGAGATGAGAAGGAGAAAGAAGACAGTATAGGAGGCATATTAAAAGAGGTAGAATGGAGACTGAGTAAGAGGGAGGGAACAGGTAAGTCAACACAGACAGCACTGGGTCTGTTGAGATGCACTCTGTATGGCCGCGTATCAAATAGCGCCCTATTCCCTATATAGTGCTCAACTTTTCACTGTAGGGAATAGAGTGCCAATTGGGCCAAACTCATTATATATAGTGGTAAATACAGATGGGAGTGTTTCTGTTTTATGTGTGTCTGTTGGTATAAATAAGCATGGCGGTGCACTCAGCCGTTGTATAGCACGGCGAGCCACGCTAGGCGAGCCACGCTAGGCGAGCCACGCTAGGCGAGCCACGCTAGGCGAGCCACGCTAGGCGAGCCATGCTGGCTAACCTGGCCAATTATTCCATCAACTAACCAGGTGGAAACAACACTTTGCTGTAGCTCTGCAGCTAGCTCCTATTTACACACACTGACTAAACTACTCTGTCTTCACCCCTCAGTCACGTTCTCCTGTCATCATCATCACCAGCATAATCATCACCATCATCCTCGTCAGCAAGGCCGTATATTACCATCATTAAGGTGGCAATGTTCATTAATGGCCTTAACCCCTGACCTGCTGGTTTCTCTATCGACTCACAGCAGCCCTCTTGATCTCTGCAGACTAGACAGTTGCCATGGAATCTCAGAGCCCAGAAGATTCATTAATTTATGCGTCAGTCTCTTTTACTCCTCTACGTGTCCGTTTATAGATTTACAGTACGCCATGAGTGAAATAGTCCTGAAAAAATTAGCAAATCAAGTTCATTAAGTTATGGAACACTTTCTTTTCCCTCCACTGTGTCTTATGTTCAACATGAGACTTTCCTCTGATCAATCCAGAGCAGACTGGGTCACACACACACACACCTTTCCTCAGCTCTGCCTTAATAGGTGTGTGATCTTTTAAACTTGTCGTCTGAACCCCCGAGCGCAGAACTCATCAGCAGCTTTTTATAATGCATGACTGGCCCTTCATCCGCTCTCTCTCCAGCCGCCAGTAAACCAGAGTAAAAACCGCTGCTCAAGACACACAAACTATATTGAATGCAAACACACAGTCTTTATAAACATACTTTCCTCAGAGGTATCTGCAAACCCCAAAATAAGGCCACACACATCTAAAAACCCACACTCACACATGCAGACATTAAACCAAATGACAAATCTAGGTGCATAACTGAGGCAAAACATACCAGTCAACCCTGCTGGCAACCCATTAAAGCTTCATAGCGGATGAGCCAAATTATTCCCATACTTTAGATGGTGAGTGACAGTTAACACTACTGATGCGCATTCCATTGAGTCCGTGGAGACACCATTCACACCAGGGTACTGGACTAGATCTACAGTTGGTATTTCAGCAGACCAGCCTGCACCCGTCCGCCACAGACGTTTTTGAGTGGATCGACACACAGACGGGGGCAGAGGCATATTTCATGCATGATTTGAAGTCAAGCTGGTGAACGACGCGCACGAGAGAGAGAGAGAACCGGAGCCACAGCAGCCAGTTTCCCATTGTTTCGGAGCCATGTGTTACTGTTGTCTCGCCAGCCTTGTTCTTCCACAGAGACAAACAACTGCCTGGGTGGCAGAGAGAAATGCAGACAGACCGACGCAGACACACGGATGCAGGAAAATAGGCAGGCCAGCCATTCAGGTCCCTTGAAACTAGTTGTGTTTTCTCTGCTGGAAGATCAGAGAAACACTAAACTGATAGCTTTGAGACGGAGGCCCGATTTAACAGCGCTCGAAGGAAACGATCTGGAGGAGCACGGGAGAAAGACAGTTACTTAGTTCTTATAAAAAATGAAGCACCAAAGTTTTTTGGGATTGGGTTTAAAGATCTGTTGATGATGTTGCGTCAAGGTGTAACTTGTTCTCAACCTGAATGAGGAGGCCTAGAAACTAGGGTTTCTAAATACCCTCGTACGATACCGTTTTAAGCAAATTTGAATATTTGTACATTTCATATAAATACATGCAGTCAACTTGTGCACTAGGTAACAGACAAAGCAGATTACATTCATTATTTTGACTGTTACATTATTTTTCATTATGAAGCTTACCAGTACTTGTTTTCCAAAACAGCTGTCACGTGTGTTTGTTTATAAAGAAGCTTCTTGAGACCAGTCACTCCTTGCAGCGCAACTGAAGAGAGGTGATCAAGTTACACTTGTATGATATTCACTACTAATGTTTGCCAGATATATATATATATCTTATAACTATTACGTTAATTATCTAAGATGGGACAAATTCTCTCCAGCTAGGTTTTGCTAAACGGCTAACATTAGCTTGAAAGATCAAGCTTCTGGTAAGTTTTTACATTTAACTGCTTTTTTACATTTAACTGGGCAAGTCAGTTAAGAACAAATTCTTACTTTCAATGATGGCCTAGGAACAGTGGGTTAACTGCCTTGTTCAGGGGCAGAAGGACAGAAGGACACCTTGTCTGCTCGGGGATTCTATCTTGCAACCTTTCGGTTACTGGTCCAACGGTCTAACCACTAGGCTACCAGCAGCCCCAAGAGGATCAGATGAGGATCAACATGAAACAAAGGCACTTTTCTCCTCTCTCACCTTCTCTCCACCTATCACTATTCATCTGTCTGTCTCAGTTACTGGGTCTCTAACCCTCTTTCTTTCTCTCAAGTGTCATCTTGTTTTATTTCCCTCACTTATTCTCTGTCGCCTACTCCATTCTATCCTCGCTCTCTCCCTACTCCAAACAAGGCTTGGGTGGTATATCGTATAGCGGTGTATTTGGAAAAAGCCACGGGATGGTTCTGCCAATATTCAAAAATATTTATTCAAACTCTTTCAATAAATGTTCATATTTGTAGCCACTTTTTAAGTTGTTACCCACAGTCCACATGTGCAATACGTTAGGAGATAAAGCTTTCTTCATTTCACCTGTCCCATTTTAAATGATGAAGCTTATCGTAGTTCCCCAGAACAGTTGAGCCAGTCACATGTTTGTTTATAAACAGCACACCGGGAGAAAGCCATGTGGTGAATCCATAGCATTCTATATCTATCAGTGAGTCTGTTGTGCAGCGCACATGAGGTGATGAACTTACACTTATGCGCAATTCACTACTCAATGTTTTCCATCAGATATCTTAGTATGGCTTTCTTCCAGAAGTCAAAGATCTCTGGATTAGTTATTTTTTCCCCTGTGCTTCCTACTAGTGTTCCCTCTTCTCCATGTACACATGGTTCTCTTCCTTCAGAAAAGCAAGCATCACAACTTTGTTCATTTGCACAATCTATCTTGTTCACTTTCGCTTGTCAATGTCCATACAGATCGAAAATGATATCCGGTAGCTAGTCGCTATGCTTGTATAACTTTACGAGCTGGGGTGCCAGTCTTTGCAAATAGTTTATCCGTTTTTTCCCGTTAGCATTTAGCTATGTGATTTTACTATTATAGTAGTTTGTGCTAATTTTGTTAGCATTCTGTTAATACAGGCCCAATGGGCTTTTCTTGGGTTTTTAGCACCCCCTTGTGTGCTATGCCGGTAATACCGTAAATCCTGGTATATGAGAAGGGCGATATGACAATATGAAAATCTGGATACCGCCCAAGCCTACTCCAAACCCTGTTACATCTTCTCTCAAACTATTTCCACCCTCTTACACACATCTTCCATCCTTCCCATTCAGTCTCTGTCTATCCTCCCTAACCAAGTCTCTCACTTTGTGTCTCGGTCTCACTGAGCCTCTACACATCTCCCTGTCTCAGTTTTGGGGAGGTGTGTGAGGTGAGAAAGGGAGGTAGATAGGGGTGAAGAGAGCAGCTGGAGCATCTGCAGCAGTCTCCTATGACAGCAGCGTGGCATATGGCAGGGCCCTGTGAAGGATGGGCGCTGTCACCCGGCAAAGTGCTTACCCACAGACAGCCAGGAGAAAGAAATGGGGGGGGGGGGGGGAAGAGCAGGATTAAGAGGAGGAAACAGCTGAACATCAGCATCCACCTCATTTATTCACATACTCCCTGGGAGGAGACGATGGAGATAAAAAGAGGAGAGAGAGGATACGGAGGAGAGAGAGAAAGATAGAAAGAAAGCTCTGTGGATACAAAGAGGCTGTAGGGTGGTTAGGATGAGACTAGAAGCACTATTGTATCATCACTGTTATGAAGAAAGAGTTATGCTGGGGTAGAATGAGAAAACCCTTCAGTGGTTCATTCACTCCCTGCGGTGACAAGAGTGGGTGAAACAATCCCATCATGCCCACCAGCCGAGGCTCTCTGACACCGTCTGCCTAAAGGTGGACCACTGACTTACCAATTTAGGATGACTGAGTATCCGAAAGACACTTCTGTTCAACTTTCCGAATAGAGCTAGCCACACTTAACAGTAAGCAAAACCCCTTAGGCAGAGATACAGTACATTTAGTGAGGACGTTCTCCAAATAACGTATGTAAGGGGTGGAAAACTACGGTCCTTGAGAACTATTGGTGTGCAGGTTTTGCTTCATCCCAGCTGGTTTTGGAACAAAATCCTGCATACAGTTAGTTCTCCAGGACCGGCGCTAGAGTTCCATACATTACACTGCTTACACATTACACTAGATCCATACAGTGTATTTAAACTGTGACCTTGGTGAGTGAGGTTAGTATGAGCCCTATCAGAGATGCGAGAGAGAGACCAGCCATTTACCAAGGTGTCTCATTAGAGAAGTGAAGAAAGTAAAGACACTTCTCCTAAACTTCTATCCATCCAATTCTGCCCGTCATCCCCCTCTCTCCCTCTCGTTCGTTCGCCCTCTCGTTCGCTTGAGAGAGCGGGCGAGCCCACACGGGAGAGTGAGAGAACGAGAGAGAGTGCGCAGGAGAGAGAGAGAAACTATGCTTTCATTAAATACCTACGAGCAAAGATGAGGAGAGGGAGAGATAAAAAAGAGGGGAGGCATAGAGCAAAGGAAGGGAGAGGAGGGAGCAGTGAGGAGGAAACAAGGGAAGGAAGAGGAGCAAAGCCAGGAGAGAGGGAAGGGATGAGGGGTGATATTGGGGGAAAAAGTGCCTAAACGCCACAGAGCAATGGGCGAGAAGAAGGAGAGATAAGAGGTTTTAATGTCAAATTTCACTAGAACAGTGAAATTCCTTTCTTGAATACTCCAAACCCAAATATGCAGTAAGTAATTAATATCAATGAAGCACTAAAAATAACATAAGGTAGAACAAAAAAACACACAAGAAAAAAAAAGAACATAAGAAGCTACGCACAGGGTCAGTTTGAGTGCAGGGATGCTTGAGTGAGGTACGTACTATGCATTTACAAAGTATTCAGACCCATAGACTTTTTCCACATTGTTACCCATTATGACAAAGCAAAAATAAGTTCATAAATAAATATATTTACTTATGAATTCAGATTCTTTACTCAGTACTTGGTTGTAGCACCTTTGACAGCGATTACAGCCTCGAGTCTTATTGGGTATGATGCTACAAGCTCGGCACACCTGTATTTGGAGCTTTCCTCCCTTTCTAACCTGCAGATCATCTCAAGTTCTGCCAGGTTGGATGGGGTGCGCCGTTGCACAGCTATTTTCAGGTCTCTCCAGAGATGTTAGTTCAAGTTCAAGTCCAGGCTCTTGCTGGACCACTCAAGGACGTTCAGAGACTTGTCCCAAAGCCTCTCCTGTGTAGTCTTTGCTGTGTGCTTAGGGTCGTTGTCCTGTTGGAAGGTGAACCTTCACCCCAGTCTGAGGTCCTGAGTGCTCTGGAGCAAGATTTTTTTAACAAGGATCTCTCTCTGTACTTTGCTCCGTTCATCTTTCCCTCGATCCTGACTAGTCTCTCAAGCCCTGCTGCTGAAAACATCCCCACAGTATGGGATGGTGCCAGGTTTCCTCCAGACATAACTCTGGGCATTCAGGCCAAAGAGTTCAATCTTGGTTTCATCAGACCAGATAATCTTGTTTCTCAAGGTCAGAGTCTTTACGTGACTTTTGGCAAACTCCAAGCGGCCTGTCATGTGCATTTTTCTGAGGAGTGCCTTCTGTCAACCCCCTCTACCATAAAGGCCTGAGTGGTGGAGAGCTGCAGAGATGGTTGTCCTTCTGGAATGTTCATCCATCTCCACAAAGGATCTCTGGAGCTCTGTCAGTGACCATTGGGTTCTTGGTCACCTCCGTAATCAAGGACCTTCTCCTGATTGCTTAGTTTAGCCGGGCGGCCAGTTCCAGGAAGAGTCTTGGTGGTTCTAAACTTCTTCCATTTAAGAAAGATGGAGGCCTCTGTTCTTGGGGACATTCAATGCTGCAGAAATGTTTCCCTTTCCCAGATCTGTGCCTCGATACAATCCTGTCTCTGAGTTTTACAGACAATTCCTTCAACCGCATTACTTGGTTTTTGCTCTGACATGCACTGTCAACTGTGGGACCTTATATAGGCAGTTGTGTGCCTTTCCAAATATTGTCCAATCATTTGCATTTACCACAGTTGGACTCCAATCATGTTGTAGAAACATTGACGATCAATGAAAAACAGGATGCACCTGAACTCAATTTCGAGTCTCATAGCAAAGGGTCTGAACACTTATGCAAATAAGGTATTTGTTTTTTTTATAAATTTGCAAAACATAAAGAACCAGTTTCGCTTTGTCATTATGGGGTAATGTGTGTAGATTGATGAGGCAAAAAAACAATGTAATCCATTTTAGAATAATGCTGTAACGTAACAAAATGTGGAAAGAGTCAAGGGGCCGGAATACTTCCCGAATGCACTGCATGTACAGTTGAAGTCGGAAGTTTACATACACTTAGGTCGGAGTCATTAATACTCGTTTTCCAACCACTCCACAAATTTCTTGTTAACAAACTATAGTATTGGCAAGTCAGTTAGGACATCTACTTTGTGCATGACACAAGTCATTTTTCCAACAATTGTTTAGATTATTTCTCTTATAATAATTCACTGTATCACAATTCCAGTAGGTCAAAAGTTTACATACACTAAGTTGACTGTGCCTTTAAACAGGTTGGAAAATTCCAGAAAATGATTTCATGGCTTTAGAAGCTTCTGATAGGCTAATTGACATCATTTGAGTCAATTGGAGGTGTACCTGTGGATGTATTTCAAGGCCTACCTTCATACTCAGTGCCTCTTTGCTTCATGGGATCATCAAAAGAAATCAGCCAAGACCTCAGAAACAAAATGTGGGCCTCCACAAATCTGGTTCATCCTGGCGAACAATTTCCAAATGCCTGAAGGTATCATATTCATCTGTACAAACAATAGTACGCAAGTATAAACCTTATGGGACCACGCAGCCGTCATACCACTCAGGAAGGAGACGCGTTCTGTCTCTTAGAGATGAACGTATTTTGGTGCGAAAAGTGCAAATCAATCCCAGAACAGCAGCAAAGGACCTTGTGAAGATGCTTGAGGAAACTGGTACAGAAGTATCTATATCTACAGTAAAACGAGTCCTATATCGACATAACCTGAAAGGCCGCTCAGCAATGAAGTAGCCCCTGCTCCAAAACTGCCATAAAAAAGCCAGACTACGGTTTGCAACTGCACATGGGGACAAAGATTGTACTTTTTGGAGAAATATCTTTCTGGTCTGATGAAACAAAAATAGAACCGTTTGGCCATAATGACCATCGTTATATTTAGAAGAAAAGGGGGGAGGCGTGCAAGCCGAAGAACACCATCCCAACCGTGAAGCACGGGGAGGCAGCATCATGTTGTGGGGGTGCTTTGCTGCAGGAGGGACTGGTGCACTTCACAAAATAGATGGCATCATGAGGGGGGAAATGTGGTGGCTATATTGAAGCAACATCCCAAGAAATCAGTCAGGAAGTTAAAGCTTGGTCGCAAAGGTTCTTCCAAATTAAAAATGACCCCAAGCATACTTCCAAAGTTGTGGAAAAAGGCTTAAGGACAACAAAGTCAAGGTATTGGAGTGGCAAGGAGGACTGCAAATCTGACTCAGTTACACAAGCTCTGTCAGGAGGAATGGGCCAGAATTCACCCAACTTATTGTGGGAAGCTTGTGGAAGGCTACCCGAAACATTTGACCCATGTTAACAATTTAAAGGCAATGCTACCAAATACTAATTGAGTGTGTATAAACTTCTGACCCACTGGGAATGTGATGAAAGAAATAAAAGCTGAAATAAATTACCCTGCCATTATTCTGTCATTTCACATTCTTAAAATAAAGTGGTGATCCTAACTGACCTAAGACAGGGAATTTCTTACCAAGATTAAATGTAAGGAATTGTGAAAAACAGTTTAAATGTATTTGGCTAAGGTGTATGTAAACTTCTGACTTCAACTGTATAGGGGTAAGGTGACTTGGCATCAGGATATACACAGAGTATACCCAACATTAGAAACGTCTTCCTAATTATTGAGTTGCACCCCCACCCCTTTCGCCCTCAGAACAGCCTGAATTTGTCAGGGCATGGACTCTACAAGGTGCTGAAAGCGTTCCACAGGGATTCTGGCCAATGTAGATACAAATATTTGCCACAGTTGTGTCAAGTCGGCTGAATGTTCTTTGGGTGGTGGGCCATTCTTGATACACACAGGACACTGTTGAGCATGAAAAACCCAACCCCATTGCAGTTCTTGACACAAACCGGTGTGCCTGGCACCTACTACCATAACCTGTTCGTAGGCACTTAAATGTGTTATATTGCCCATTCCCCCTCTGCATGGCACACACACACCCCATGTCTTAATTATCTCAAGGTTTAAAAGTCCTTCTTTAACCGGTCTCCTCCTCTTCATCTACACTGATTGAAGTGGATTTAAAAAGTGACATCAATAAGAGATCATAGCTTTCACCTGGATTCACCTCGTCAGTCTCATGGAAAGAACAGGCGTCCTTAATGTTTTGTATACTCAGTGTATGATAATTTACACTGCTGCTACTCTGTTTATAATTGTATGCATGTATGTAGATTCAGTATAAATGTCAAATCAAATTTTATTTGTCACATACACATGGTTAGCAGATGTTAATGTGAGTGTAGCGAAATGCTTGTCCTTCAGTTCCGACAATGCAGTAATAACCAACAACTAATCTAACTAACAATTCCAAAACTACTGTCTTATACACAAGTGTAAGGGGATAAAGAACATGTACATAAAGATATATGAATGAGTGATGGTACAGAGCAGCATAGGCAAGATACAGTAGATGGTATTGAGTACAGTATATACATATGAGTTGAGTATGTAAACAAAGTGGCATAGTTAAAGTGGCTAGTGATACATGTATTACAAAAAGATGCAGTAGATGAGATAGAGTACAGTATATACGTATACATATGAGATGAATAATGTAGGGTATGTAAACATTATATTAGGTAGCATTGTTTAAAGTGGCTAGTGATATATTTGACATTTCCCATCAATTCCCATTATTAAAGTGGCTGGAGTTGAGTCAGTGTGTTGGCAGCAGCCACTCAATGTTAGTGGTTGCTGTTTAACAGTCTGATGGCCTTGAGATAGAAGCTGTTTTTCAGTCTCACGGTCCCAGCTTTGATGCACCTGTACTGACCTCGTCTTCTGGATGATAGCGGGGTGAACAGGCAGTGGCTCGGGTGGTTGTTGTCCTTGATTATCTTTATGGCCTTCCTGTAACATCGGGTGATGTAGGTGTCCTGGAGGGCAGGTAGTTTGCCCCCGGTGATGCGTTGTGCAGACCTCACTACCCTCTGGAGAGCCTTACAGCCCGCCAGGATGCTCACGATTGTGCATCTGTAGAAGTTTGTGAGTGCTTTTGGTGACAAGCCGAATTTCTTCAGCCTCTTGAGGTTGAAGAGGCGCTGCTGCGCCTTCTTCATGATGCTGTCTGTGTGAGTGGACCAATTCAGTTTGTCTGTGATGTGTATGCCGAGGAACTTAAAACTTACTACCCTCTCCACTACTGTTCCATCGATGTGGATAGGGGGGTGTTCCCTCTGCGGTTTCCTGAAGTCCACAATCATCTCCTTAGTTTTGTTGACGTGGAGTGTGAGGTTATTTTCCTGACACCACACTCAGAGGGCCCTCACCTCCTCCCTGTAGGCCGTCTCGTCGTTGTTGGTAATCAAGCCTACCACTGTTGTGTCGTCCGCAAACTTGATGATTGAGTTGGAGGCGTGCGTGGCCACGCAGTCGTGGGTGAACAGGGAGTACAGGAGAGGGCTCAGAACGCACCCTTGTGGGGCCCCAGTGTTGAGGATCAGCGGGGTGGAGATGTTGTTGCCTACCCTCACCTCCTGGGGGCGGCCCGTCAGGGAGTCCAGTAACCAGTTGCACAGGGCGGGGTCGAGACCCAGGGTCTCGAGCTTGATGACGAGCTTGGAGGGTACTATGGTGTTAAATGCCGAGCCGTCGTCGATGAACAGCATTCTCACATAGGTATTCCTCTTGTCCAGATGGGTTAGGGCAGTGTGCAGTGTGGTTGAGATTGCATCGTCTGTGGACCTATTTGGGCGGTAATCAAATTGGAGTGGGTCTAGGGTGTCAGGTAGGGTGGAGGTGATATGGTCCTTGACTAGTCTCTCAAAGCACTTCATGATGACGGAAGTGAGTGCTACGGGGCGGTAGTCGTTTAGCTTAGTTACCTTAGCTTTCTTGGGAACAGGAATAATGGGGGCCCTCTTGAAGCATGTGGGAACAGCAGACTGAGATGGGGATTGATTGAATATGTCCATAAACACACCAGCCAGCTGGTCTGCGCATGCTCTGAGGGTGCGGCTGGGGATGCCGTCTGGGCCTGCAGCCTTGCGAGGGTTAACACGTTTAAATGTTTTACTCACCTCGGCTGCAGTGAAGGAGAGTCCGCATGTTTTCGTTGCAGGCCATGTCAGTGGCACTGTATTGACCTCAAAGCGGGCAAAAAAGTTATTTAGTCTGCCTGGGAGCAAGACACCCTGGTCCGTGACTGGGCTGGTTTTCTTTTTGTAATCCGTGATTGACTGTAGACCCTGCCACATACCTCTTGTGTCTGAGCCATTGAATTGAGATTCTACTTTTTCTCTATACTGACGCTTAAGCTTGTTTGATTGCCTTGCAGAGGGAATAGCTGCACTGTTTGTATTCGGTCATGTTTCCGGTCACCTTGCCCTGATGAAAAGCAGTGGTTCGCGCTTTCAGTTTCACGCGAATGCTGCCATCAATCCACGGTTTCTGGTTTGGGAATGTTTTAATCGTTGCTGTGGGAACGACATCTTCAACGCACGTTCTAATGAACTCGCACACCGAATCGGCGTATTCGTCAATGTTGTTGTCTGACGCACTACGAAACATATCCCAGTCCACGTGATGGAAGCAGTCTTGGAGTGTTGAATCAGATTGGTCGGACCAGCGTTGGACAGACCTCAGCGTGGGAGCTTCTTGTTTTATTTTCTGTCTGTAGGCAGGGATCAACAAAATGGAGTCGTGGTCAGCTTTTCCGAAAGGAGGGCGGGGCAGGGCCTTATATGCGTCGCGGAAGTTAGAATAACAATGATCCAAGGTTTTGCCAGCACTGGTTGAGCGAACGACATGCTGATACAATTTAGTGAGACTTGTTTTCCGATTAGCCGTGTGTGTGTGTGTGTGTGTGTGTGTGTGTGTGTGTGTGTGTGTGTGTGTGTGTGTGTGTGTGTGTGTGTGTGTGTGTGTGTGTGTGTGTGTGTAGGAGTGTCAGTGTGAGTGAGTGTGCCATAGATAACCTGTGAGCGTGCCATAGATAAATAAATACAAGGGCCAACTCAGATATTCCCTAGAATGCATATTTAAAAGTGTTATGGCTTGGGGATAGATGCTGTTCAGGACCCTGTTGTTGTCAGACCTGATGCACCGGTACCACTTGCTGTGTGGAGCTGAGAGAACAATCTATGGCTTGGAGGGCTGGAGTCTTTAATGATTGTCCGGGTCTTCCTTTCACACCGCCTAATATAGAGGTCCTGGATGGCAGGGAACTCGGACCTATTCGAGAAGGCTATCCGCACCATCCTCTAGCACCATGCGACCGAGGGTGGTGTTGTTGCCGTACCAAGCAGTGATGCAGCCAGTCAAGGTGCTCCCAATAGCGCAGCTGTAGACCTTTTTGAGAATTTGAGGGCCCATTGCCTTCTCAACTTCCTGAGGGGGAAGAGGCGCCGTCGCGCCTTCTTCATGACTGAGCACATGGACCATTTTAAGTCCTTAGAGATTAGAACACCCCTGTGGGGGCCCCATGTTGAGGGTCAGTTTGGTGGACGTGATGTTGCCTACCCTTCACCACTTGGGGTCGGCCCGTCAGGAAGTCCAGGACCCAGCTTCAGAGTGAGATGTTCAGTACCAGGGTCCTAAGCTTGGTGACGAGCTTGGAGGGGACGATGGTGTTGAACGCTGAGCAGTAGTCAATGAACAGCATTCTCACAAATGGAGAGAGAGAGTGGAGAGAGAGGAGAGAGTAAGATAAAAATGAAAGAAAAAAAAGAGAAGGAAAGAGAATGAGAGAACGAGGAGACAGGTCTACGATGGTAGTAAAGACTGCATCCCAGGGGGAACAAGGACCAGGAATATTGAAGTACTTAACAGTCTTACCTGCCCACGGAAAGACCTTGTGGTAGCTTGAGGTCAACTGATTATGATTTTTCAACGGCGATACCGATTATTGGAGGACCAAAAAAAGCCAATACGATTAATCGGCCGGTTTAAAAAAAATGTATTTGTAATAATGACAATTACAACAATACTGAATGAGCACTTTTTAACTTATAATATAATACATCAATAAAATAAAATTTAGCCTCAAATAAATAATATAACATATTCAATATGGTTTAAATAATGCAAAAACCAAGTGTTGGAGAAGAAAGTAAAAGTTCAATATGTGCCATGTAAAAAAGCTAACATTTGAGCTCCTTGCTCAGAACATATGAAAGTTGGTGGTTCCTTTTAACATGAGACTTCAATATTCCAAGGTAAGAGGTTTTAGGTTGTAGTTAATATAGTATTTATAGGACTCTCTCTATACCATTTGTATTTCATATACCTTTGACTATTGGATGTTCTTATAGGCACCGTCCCTCTCCTCGCCCCTACCTGGGCTCGAACCAGGAACACATCGACAACAGCTACACTCGAAGCAGCATTACACATCGCTCCACAAAAGCCGCGGCCCTTGCAGAGCAAGGGGAACAACTCCTCCAAGTCCCAGAGCGAGTGACGTTTGAAACGCTATTAGCGCGCACCCCGCTAACTGGCTTGCCATTTCACATCGGTTACACCAGTCATTACGCTGATAGGCTTGAAGTCATAAACTGTGCTTGCGAAGAGCTGCTGGCAAAATGCACGAAAGTGCTGTTTGAATGAATGCTTACGAGCCTGTTGCTGCCTACCATCGCTCAGTCAGACTGCTCTATCAAATCATAGACTTAATTATAACATAATAACACACAGAAATACGAGCCCTAGGTCATTAATATGGTCGAATCCGGAAACTATCATTTCGGAAACAAAACGTTTATTATTTCAGTGAAATACGGAACCGTTTGGTATTTTATCTAACGGGTGGCATCTCTAAGTCTAAATATTCTTGTTACATTGCACAACCGTCAATGTTATGTCATAATTACGTAAAATTCTGGCAAATTAGTTCGCAATGAGCCAGGCTGCATAAACTGTTGCATATACCTCGACTCTGCGTGCAATGAACGCAAGAGAAATGACCATTTCACCTGGTTAATATTGCTTGCTAACCTGGATTTCTTTCAGCTAAATACGCAGGTTTAAAAATATATACTTCTGTGTATTGATTTTAAGAAAGGCATTGGTGTTTATGGTTAGGTACAGTCGTCCAACGATTGTGCTTTTTTCGCAAATGCGCTTTTGTTAAATCATTCCCCAGCGTTGCATTGATTACATGCAACACAGGACAAGCTAGATAAACGAGTAATATCATCAACCATGTGTAGTTATAACTAGTGATTATGATTGATTGTTTTTTATAAGATAAGTTTAATGCGAGCTAGCAACTTACCTTGGCTTACTGCATTCGCGTAACAGGCAGGCTCCTCGTGGAGTGTAATGAGAGGCGGGTGGTTAGAGCGTGTTGGGGATTAATCAGAATAGTTGGGTAACATAGATAATGTTTTATTTTTATTGCATGCTTATGTGAGATATGTCATTAGAATGTCTATTTTTGGATAATACTGTTGGCCGGTTGCAGTTATCTGTTCTCTGTCAGGGTTCAGTTACTTGGGCCGCAGAGAGGGGAGAGGTCAAGCTTGTCTTCATATGTAAACATATCTTTTAAACCATGTGAAGGGATGATTGAGGGGGAACCAATTATCTCTTGGCTCCACAATGTCTGTGTGCCAGTCACTGTGTCTCCGTGAGCTTGTCCAGAATGGGAGTGTCTAAAATGACAATTGATATATATCCTAATGTCTTGGTACTATGTTGTACCAAGAACAAGAAGTAGAACCTCGTTTTAGGAGAGCAAACTGAACGATAATTTATAGCTAATGCTGTCTGGCTATGGAATACTCCTCTCTCAAGTAAAGTCTTCCTTTGTAATGTTCCTAAGATCTGTTATTCGTCATGTGAGTTGAGATGGGTGTGTCTTGGCTATAAATGATACTAAGAACTGTTTTGTTCGGACGCTCAGAGAATTCATTTATAGACACTGAATTGATCTGAGAGTCAAAGGGTTGTGATGGAGCTCATATAATTAAAGATGGACTTCATGATAACTCGGACTTGTGTGTGGTTTGCTCTCATGATTTGGTAAATACAGGAAATTTCCACTACAAGCGGTGGACTTGTTAACTGTAAGATTGCAAGATTGGGTCCCCCGAGCAGACAAGGTGAAAATCTGTCGTTCTGCCCCTGAACAAGGTTCCTAGGCCTTCATTGAAAATAAGAATGTGTTCTTAACTGATTTTCCTAGTTAAATAAAGGTTTAAAAAATAAATACATTTAAAAAGGCAAAATAGGCATCCAAAAATACCGATTGTTATGAAAACTTGAAATAGGCACATTCCGATTAAATCGGTCGACCTCTACTCACTACAGTAACTCACACTAGAGCTGGGTGATATGGCCAAAATACATGGGCATTAAATATGGAGTTGGTCTCCCCCTTTGCTGCTATAACTGCCTCCACTCTTCTGGGAAGGCTTTCCACTAGATGTTGGAACATTGCTACGGGGATTTTCTTCCGTTCAGCCACAAGAGCATTAGTGAGATTGGGCACCGATGTTGGGCGATTAGGCCTGGCTCGCAGTCGGCATTCCAATTCATCCCAATGGTGTTCATTGAGGTTGAGGTCTGGTTGTATTTATAGAACGCTTGTGGATTTATATTAAGAAGCTCAGTGAAAACATCATTGTCATCAACATTGTTGCATGTGCTGCATTGATCATACAGACTGAACACAAGTGTCTTGTGGTTAAGCAACAACAAATTAGCTCCTTGAGTGAGACGGGGCAAGGCTAGGTCTGCGAGGAAATGGACATTACACATGGCATATTACAAACCAAACATTCAAATACCGTTATACAAGTTAAAGTAAAAAACCTAAACCGGTCCGTGCATAAATGCTGGTATGTAGTCAAATCAGGACTATAACCAACCAGCAGCCTAACACCACTGGGGAGGGCTGTGTTGGAAGTACTCTCTATGCCAACCCTCTCTCACATACACTCCCTCACATACACAGGGACATGTGCACACACACACACAGAGTACACGCAGTCACACACACACACTACACGCAGTCACACACACACACTACACGCAGTCACACACACACACTACACGCAGTCACACACACACTACACGCAGTCACACACACAGTACACGCAGTCACACACACAGTACACAGTACACGCAGTCACACACACAGTACACAGTACACGCAGTCACACACACAGTACACAGTACACGCAGTCACACACACAGTACACAGTACACGCAGTCACACACACAGTACACAGTACACGCAGTCACACACACAGTCACACGCAGTCACACACACAGTCACACGCAGTCACACACACACAGTCAACGCAGTCAAACACACACAGTCAACGCAGTCAAACACACAGTACACGCAGTCACACACACACAGTACACGCAGTCACACAGTCACAGTACACGCAGTCACACAGTCACAGTACACGCAGTCTCACACACACACAGTACACGCAGTCACACACACACACAGTACACGCAGTCACACACACACACAGTACACGCAGTCACACACACACACAGTACACGCAGTCACACACACACACAGTACACGCAGTCACACACACAGTACACGCAGTCACACACACAGTACACGCAGTAACACACACGCAGTCACACACACACACAGTAACACACACAGTACACGCAGTCACACACACAGTACACGCAGTCACACACACACAGTACACGCAGTAACACACACGCAGTCACACACACACACAGTACACGCAGTCACACACACAGTACACGCAGTCACACACACAGTACACGCAGTCACACACACAGTACACGCAGTCACACACACACAGTACACGCAGTCACACACACACAGTACACGCAGTCACACAGTCACACACAGTACACGCAGTCACACACAGTACACGCAGTCACACACACACAGTACACGCAGTCACACACACAGTACACGCAGTCACACACACACAGTACACGCAGTCACACACACACCTCCCCCACAGCTCTGTAGTAGCTGCTATGCCCCTCTTACTCGTCTGTCAATAGGCCCAGTTTGGAAGCACTTTAAACAGACTTGCACATCGCTCCTCTCTCTCTCTCGTAACGAACAGCGGGAAACTTCAAGACATGGATTTCAGCACCATACCCACAGGGTTAATTAGGTTTGCTTTAAACAGCCACCACCATGCTTTTTAAACATTCATGGGCGAATGCATGACAACGAGAACATTAACATATCCAGAAAGTTAACCTCTACTCTGTTCCCCGATCCAACAGGGGGGGCTGGGTGACACAGAGAGAGAGATGGTTGACCTCTGCTGCCCCCTCTGTTACAGCCTAGTAATAACAGGGGATATAATCGAGCCCAACACTACACAGCATCTGACCTGAGCCCTACTGACAAACTGACGGAATAAGAATCCACACAGACCTTTTTGGTCTTAATTTAAAAAGTTAGGCATAAGGTTAGCAGTGTGGTTGGGGTTGGCAAAGAGTAATTGCAGAAATAGACAGGGTTTATGACTTTGTGGCAACTAGTGATGACCCATGAGGTTTTCCTGGTCAGGTCACATGGTTAAGACAGACTCCTGGCCCTCGTCCCAGTGTAGCGGTGTGTGTCCTATAAACCGGGTTAGCGGTGTGTGTCCTATAAACCGGGTTAGCGGTGTGTGTCCTATAAACCGGGTTAGCGGTGTGTGTCCTATAAACCGGGTTAGCGGTGTGTGTCCTATAAACAGGTTAGCGGTGTGTGTCCTATAAACAGGTTAGCGGTGTGTGTCCTATAAACGGGTTAGCGGTGTGTGTCCTATAAACCGGGTTAGCGGTGTGTGTCCTATAAACGGGTTAGCGGTGCGTGTCCTATAAACGGGTTAGCGGTGTGTGTCCTATAAACCGGGTTTGCTGTGTGTGTCCTATAAACGGGTTAGCGGTGTGTGTCCTATAAACGGGTTAGCGGTGTGTGTCCTATAAAACGGTTAGCGGGGTGTGTCCTATAAACCGGGTTTGCTGTGTGTGTCCTATAAACGGGTTAGCGGTGTGTGTCCTATAAACGGGTTAGCGGTGTGTGTCCTATAAACAGGTTAGCGGTGTGTGTCCTATAAACAGGTTAGCGGTGTGTGTCCTATAAACGGGTTGCAAAGTGGCATAAGGCCGTGTGTTATGGTTTTGGATGGCCAGATTGCTAGCAACAATGACAAGAAACTATGTGGTGAATCGTAAGTGTCTCGTTTCAGCTCATTTGAACTTTTGATACCATGCCTTGTTTTGAAGTGTTTTGACTGATAGCACATTTTTTGTCATGTTAGCATAGATGTGATATCTAGCAAGTTAACCAACAACCACAACAAAGTATTCGAGAGACAAGTTCTCATTGTGCAACTTTAATTTGGTTTTCAATAAACATTGGGGACAAAATATTGTTTACATGTTATCAACAATATAAGCCAACCCCGTCTGTTTTGCCCCACAATTGAGCACAAGTCGATGTAGTTGCTAATCAACCAACCCGTCTATAGAGATACATTGAACTGCCAGCATTTTGGGCGTTGGGCCCCACGAACCAGAACAGCTTCAACGTGCCTTAGCATACATTCTACAAGTGTCTGGAACTCTACTGGAGGGATCCGACACCATTCTTCCATGAGAAATTCCATCATTTGGTGTTCTGTTGACGGTGGTGGAAAACAGTCTCAGGCACCACTCCAGAATCTAATATAAAGTGTTCATTAGGGTTGAGATCTGGTGACTGACACACCCTTTAACCCCATATGCTCCTTTGAGGCGCTCTTTAAAAGTCACTGACATCTATTATTCTAGCCAGGGTAGACAAGATAATCTACAACTGGGCTTTTTTTATACATGACCCTAAGCATGATGGGATGTTAATTTCTTAATTAACACCTGCACCTGCTTTCAATTTTATTTTGGCAGTTACCTGTGTCTCTATGTTGTGTGAACTTGTGTCCTACCTCACAGAAGAGAGTGAGCTTGTCGTCAGGCAGCAGCCCATTGGCCTCGTCCAGCAGGAAGTCTCTCCTGATGAATTTCTTAAAGCCCCAGTCCTTCCCCTGGACAAACCGGTATGCCCTCTGGCTCTCTGTAAAAGGGAACAACACAGACAGTTAGTGCACGTGTGTCTGTCATGACCATGAGAAAGGAGAACGTGAGAGTGAGCACAGCCAGACAGGAGGTTGAATGAAGGAAGTGTCACCTGCAGGGGACTTTTAACACCTCATAAGAAAACGATGCCACACTCCACAGACATTCTTCATACACTCCCTCATCTCTGGCACACAGGCACGATAAGCAGGTGGGATAAGCAGGGATCAAAGCATCCCATTATAAAGTGCTTATGGACTGCCAACTATGTCTGCCTGAGAAGAGGCAGGGAGGGTTCTGTGCACTACAAACACACAAGAGAAATGCCTTTGTGGGGTCCTTCATGTACTTATTCCAGGAATACGTACATACACTGGTTGCGTCCAGAAGGGCACCCTTTACCCTATATAGTGTACAACAAAAGTAGTACACTACATAGGGAATAGGGTGTTATTTGGGACACAAACCACTGAGGACATACTCAACTTACATAACACAATAACTAGAGTCAGAGACACTGCTGTGCCATAGTGGTTCTGATGGCCCAGTTGGTAAGACTGATGCTAACAACGCCAAGGTCATGGGTTCAAGTCCCTCAGGGATCACATACTACAAATATATTGCACTCACTTTACTGTAAATGGCTTTGGATCAAAGAGTCTGCCAAGTCAGATCACAATGAAATCCCTGCCCGGACATTTTACTACAAGACCCTCTCAAAGATCTTCAATGAAACGTCACATAAAGATCCCTGGTCATGTATAGAATGACATGATCCCATCTAAGAAGCTCTTGTAGGGCAGGCCCCTCCTGTAGGGCAGGCCCCTCCTGCCATATAGGATGAGGATCCCTGGGGTCTAAAGAACCACACACACCAGGCCGACAGCCCATATGCCGTTCGTCTGCCGCTCTTTCGGCATGGTGTGTTTTAGGAACCACCCACTGATGGACGTCTAGCTGCAGACGTTTTCACCCGATTCTACATGAAGAATCGGTTAGCAAATTACAGCCAGAACTCTGTGCAGGGGTGCCGAGTACCATCGGCCAGCTAACGCTACTGGTGTCCAAGCCTTAAGAGTTAAGAGATCTCCTGCCATATCCAAGTAGAAGTAATACAGACGGGGTAACAGCTCAGCTCTGCTGAAAGCTCTATGTGAAATTCACCAGCAGTGGTATGATGCAGTGGTGGGTACAGTAGTCAACCAGGCAGGCAGGGGCTGCACTCCAAATGGCACCCTATTCCCTTTATACTGCACTACATTGACCAGAGCCTTATGGGTTATATGGAATAGGGAATATGCTGTCATTTGGGATGCATACAGACAGTGGTGGAGTTGAGCGCATATCCAGTTCTCCACCCCAGTGCTCAATCAGGGGGTCCTCTCCCTCTAATCCCTCCTCTGGAGATGGGCTACAAACAGGCCCTGACAGCCACCCTCTCAGTCTGACAGAAATCCAAACACTCCAAAGGCACTTTTCTCTACTCTTTTTTTCCTACTTCATCGTCACTCTGCTCTTTTCCTCTCTGCATAATAGGAACTGATGTCAAACGACTTTCATTTAAAGGCTTTGCGTCAGTCTCTCCCTCACTCTCATCTTAAACCTGTGTTGTTGAAAGCCACGTCAAACTATTATGGACTTGACATGCCAAGTAGTGTACGGTTGGATACACAAACACACAGAGCAAAAGCACTGCATCTTAGTCTTATACTTGTCTGCCTGTTTGTCTGAAATCTTTCAGTCTGCCTTTTCTCTATTTCCTTTCCGATATGTGAGAGAGACTCAGGCATGGTCCCCTGGTCAGTAGCTCCTCTCCCTGTGTGGTGGAGGGATTGTCCTGTGTGTCATCAGGGTATATGGAAGAAGACCAGCAGCCTGTGACAACTTCCTACGGGGCTAGGTCTCAGCCTAACTGAGGTGTGAGGATGGTGGGAGGAGAGAGAGAGGGGGCTAACTGGGAGGTGGGAGGGACGGAACGGGAGCACAGAGAACGGAGGAGAAAGGGTGAGAGGAGTCCTACTGCTCAGTCCCTGCTCACTCTACACACTAAGGTGTATGTCTGTGTGCACGTGTGCGTGCGCCTGTGCGTGTGTATGCGTGTGTGTATTAAGCTGAGCTTTCCCAAGCTGACCCTGCTACCTCCACTGGGTCTCCTGAGCAGGACCAGAACCTCACACTGGAATGGGATCAACCTCAAGTCAGGCCGCATGTGGTCACGGTAGGGTCACAGCAGGCTGGATCACCAAGTCGGGAGGGGAGGAACACACCAGGAATAACAAATATGAGAGGAGGAAGAGGAGTGAGAAGACCAGTGATAGAAGCCTGTCACTAACAGTCCAGGCAGAGAGGTGGCATGTGAGGTGAGATATGTAGATAGATTGAGTGAGACAGAGATAAAGGGAAAAAATAGGAAGGCGAGAGGGACAGAGTTTTAGAGAGGAGAAGGGAAAGATAGAGCGAGAGAGAGGAGAGCCAGGCTGTTTTAGAGAGCATAGCATACATATTCAGGCTGTGGCTCAGGGGCCTGGTTGGCACACACAGTGAGAAGGTCACCCAGAAGACTGGCTGGCAAACATCACACTCCAGGCCAACAGAGTGTGGATCACACTAAGAGTGTGTGTGTGTGTGTGCAGGCATGACAGAGAAAGTGTAATGTACAGTATGTACATCAGTTCAAAACATAACTCTAATCCCTCCATGATCATCTGTTCTCTGGAAGGAGGTTTAGAGAATCCCAAAAGCCTGGAGCTTTTCTCCATTCCACAAACACAATCAAGCATTCACACACCTAGACCTTCATACACAGACACACTTCAACCCCATCCTCCCAACCACTACTGCCTACATCCCCATCCCACTTCTTCCATCCACTTCAATTGCTGCCCTTTAGTCTAAATCCCATTCATTAAATACAGTACACAACATACACAGTCCAATGTCTAACAGCATGATAGACAACACTTCAGTATGTGTAATGGAGCACCAGTATTTGCATCAACCCCCACACATCCACATAGGCTGACATATAACCAGGAAGGCAGGCACACAAGCTCGCTCGCTCACACGCACCAAAAATACACAAACGAACGCACACGCCATTTCCGAAGAAAATCTAATCTCTGTTGAATAATGAGCTCTATAATCAAGTGTCAGCACAAACATGTGTAATGACGTTCCTTCTAGCCATGTCGATATGTGATTATGTAAAGACTGTCCAATGACTCTTCCCACAACACAACCACATTGAATGCCTGACTGCCCCCATCAGTTACCGAGGGCAACCAGCTCTGACAACCACATACAAGCATTCAGACAGAGGTTTAAATCAGCCATGAGACCATATGGAACTAAAGACACTAACCACAACCACTGTACTGGCAAATGAGATCCTTCTTTTAAAATATACAGTGTATGAAGACCTGTGTACACACAGCAAATTAACCTGAACCTGTGACCAAACCTCTCCTTAGCACCTAAAAAGCCCACTGTCTGAGCCATTTAAATAAACCCTAGCCGCAGCCATAAAGCAAGCAAGCAGGTAGGTAGGTAGGTCTCTCTCGCGCTCTCTCTCGCCCTCTCTCGCCCTCTCTCGCCCTCTCTCGCCCTCTCTCGCCCTCTCTCGCCCTCTCTCGCCCTCTCTCGCCCTCTCTCGCCCTCTCTCGCCCTCTCTCGCTCGCTCGTCAGTGCAGCAGTGTGTCTGCCAGCAGGCTGCTTGATCTGGCACGGGAGAAGAAGGGGGGCCAAGAGACACGTTACAAACCGTTCATCCACAATCCCACAGGAGAGCCAGCTCGCTAGCGACTAAGCCAGGGAGAGAAATTTGGTGGCGGAGAGGGTGTTCGGGGGAGAGGTGGGGGGGGGCTGCCAGTGGAGCCCAAATCTATCTCCATTAGCAGGCAGTAACACCATCGGAGACCAACATACATTACTGATTGAGGCTCTCTATTCAGGTGGGGGTGGCTGAACACTGAGGTTGAAGGTTAGATCCACTTGAAACAGTTCATGTTTAAAGCAGCAAATGATATATGCAGCATCTTTACATTACTCACAATCATCTTTAACCACCTATATATCTGTTTATTTAGCTATGCATCACACCAATCTGTAGTTGGACTTACTATCCATTTCAGTGGAGTGTGTGGCCCTGTGAGACTGTGTGGAGAGCCCCAGCAGTGACATGCCACATAAACAGTCCTCACACACTGAGCCACAGCCTTCTTAATTAAGGCACTTTGTTTTTATTTGGCCTGGGTTCTCTTCAGGAGGCATGGATTTAATTGGATTCTAAATGATCCAGAACAGATAGCTCTATCTTTACTGCCATATTCTCAGACAGAGTGCTCGCTGAAGTCCCTTGTCACGAATACGGTGGCTGCGGGTCATTTTCTCCAGCGACAAGGCGAGCAGAGAGCTGAGGGGAAGATGGGGTGCATCTGGGGGGGGGGGGGTCCTAACAGCCAAAGAACACAATTTACAGCAAACCCCCCAGAGACACAAAGAGAACAACAGATCCACAGAAGACATTTTCTCCACTGCTCTCAACATTCTCCATCTTTAATCTCTTTCAGTGGTCATGTGGAGAAGCAGGTTCAGGTGAGCTGACCGAGTGGAGGAATGAAACGTCTCTAGGTGGTGTTTACCACCCACTCTGCAGGCTACTGCTGTCCCCCTTAGAGTGGTGCAGCGAAATGGGCACAGCCAACTATGCATTAACTGTCCCTTAAGAGCCTCAAGTGAGCTTGATGCACAATTACAGTATGCGGCCCAATGCCTGTTTCATAACAGTAGTGTTTGTGAATGTTGTTGTTGAGGAGTGAAAAAGCACTGCCACAGTAAAGATAGAGAGTGTAGAACGGAGAGAGTGTAGAACAGAGAGAGGGAAAGTGTGTGAGGGAGGGGTTGAGTTCACACATTTCTCAGCAGGAAAACCATTTCCCTTTCTACATGGCCTGCACTGCGGGGGGTTGTACAGTCTTTCTGCATACACCTCTGATACAAACATTCCTCCTCTGCCCCTCTCCTCACCTCCTCCCATACTTCTTGTGCTCAACGGGGTGCCGGAGGAGACACAACCAACCAGGTAGAGAGCCTGGTAACCAGGAGGCGGTCACATCTGGCCAACCAACTCTAATTCAATTCCACACAAGTCTGCTTTTCCTCCCCATAACATAACCTAATTAAAAAGAGCAGGCATTGGAAGAAACACATATCCTTTCCAATTCATCAGCCAGAGAAAAGGCAGAAGACAAAAATTGCTCCATGCTACTTTGAATTAAATATGGGGGGGAACGAATCCCACCTGCAGTGATTATACACACCCATATGGCTATCAACACCTCGGCCCGCACACTGAATTGGACACTTTGGCTCCCTAACCACCCCCCCACGCACACAGACACTTAGTAAATCTCAGAGACACAGGTAATACATCCCTCAAACCTCCTAACCTTGTTCCTATTAGTCAACATGTCTTCCATGTTCTACTGCCAAGCTACAGGTTTGAGCTGAGAGGTTCAAGAGTGGATTGTTATTAGTAGTTCTGTAATCACATTACCTCTCACACACCTACATAATATCAAGCCAGGTACACTATGGGAATACAATGGCAGAGCACCACTGACCCTATAGAGATGGTGGGTTGTTGGGGATAGATATTTCCCAAGCAAAAAATGATTCACATTCAAGAAAACATTAAAAAGTACATCTACTAAGATTGGCCATATGACTGGACAGATACTGACACCTGAATTGACTGTTACCCTTCAGGTATTTTAAATGTATGTAGTGTCTACTTGTTAATGTTATTTAAATGCATGAACATTTGAAAGTATTTTTGTTTGAAATGCCATTTTCGTCATGTGTCGGACCACAGGAAGACTAGCTGTCGTCATGGCATTAGTTATTGGAGATCCAAATCAACTCAAATCAAGTGTGACTTACCCATAGCCTTAGTCTCCTCTCCCTTGGCATTGAGGATGGAGAACTTGAACTTGGCACGCACCTCGCTCTTGGGACAGCTGACCAGGAGCAGGTAGAGGGACAGGTAGTCTTTACTCTCCTCGTCCAGGCCTTTAGGGTTTACACGCAAACACCTGGACACACAGAGGGGGGGGAGATCAGCATCAGCGATCATCAGACTCAGTCAAACAGAGACGAGGTCAGTCAACTATGCTCAGTAACTGTCCAACAGAATAGACACCAAACCCTGTCCAACAGACTTAGGAGTCTAAATCAGATCAATCATGGACAAGTTATTGGTCCTGTCGTCCCTTATGGTTTATCCATAGCACCCACTTCTTGGCCCCGCCTCCACTCACCATTTAAGCTTGTCATTGGCTCCCGAAGAGAAGGTGGAGCTCTTGATGACCTCGCCCATCTCCTCACGACAGAAGCTGAAGTTGTTGATGGTCCACATGTAAGAGAACTTCACCACTTTGATCTAACAGAGGTAGGGACACACACACTCACGCTAGGAATCAAACATGATGACTAATTTATTTATCTATTCCATACAGGTAGCTAAGTGGCTGGTTGGTCAGGCTGGACTTCAAAACCACACATCAAACCTGCCTTTCATCTCAATAAACATTGACAACAAACAGGGGGAGAAGAAAGGATATTAAAAAGATGCAACAAAAAATGATTTTGCAAGGACAGCGAGATGAAAAACACATCAATAGAAAAACATCCCTCTTCTTTAAACAGGCTGTTATCAAAAACACCAGCACTGGCTGTCCTGACTGACTGACAGGTGTAAGTACTGTACATAGAAAAACAGATACATGTACACACATACACCAATCCCCACGCTTACCTGAGTGTAACACCAGCTCTCAGCCACAGGGCCGCTGGACATGTCCGCGGGGGGAGGGGGACTCGGGACTCTTGACATCGCCAGCGTTGAGGCAGGGGGGGGCCTGAGCTGAGCCTGAGCACCAGCCAGGAGGGGGACAGAGTGGAGGGGTGGCTGAGCCCAACAGAACACCACTGAATGGGCTAAGTATTCAACCAGACCACCACACACAGCACCAGGGTCCAGCCAAGGATAACGTCTGGGGAATGTCCAGGGAACCCACAGCAACACCCTACAATCAGAGAGAGTCGCATTATCATAGGTGGTATCGTCAGTGCGTGTGTGCTAAAAGGCTAATTGTAATTGAGCTATATTGCTCAGTAAGTAGGACAAAACAGCTCTGAATTCATTTGTTTTCAAAGGGCCTCTGCATTCAAAGCAGAGAGGCTGTGAACGCTGCTCGCTCGGCTTCAGTGAGAAAAGCCCTCGTTTATCTGCCATGGTTCTGCCTTTCTTTTGCTTTGAGCAGAGCGGAGCGCTAGCCGATCTGTGACAGAGTGAAGAGCAAGGCTTAAGACCATCATCCCACGCCTGCCTGCCAATCTCCACTCACTCAAGTAGCCTACACAAGGTCACATACAACTTTCAAAGAGCACATCGACTTGGAAATGTCATAGCCTATTCCAAAATGTGCAAACTTCTATCAATCTGTGTGCACAAGTTATGCACTCTGTTATTCAAGGTACATGTGTGAATACAGCCACAATAGAAAAACAGCATTGACTTCAGTTGAACCATAGATCTATGAGAGAGAACTGTGACTTTAACCAATGACTTCTCTTCAATATCACCTTTACAGAACCCCTGGCTCCTTTCCTCCCTCGCCCCCCTGGCTCCTTTCCTCCCTCTCCCCCCTGGCTCCTTTCCTCCCTCTCCCCCCTGCTTTTTTCTCTATTTTCTCATTCATCCTGCACATGTCAAATTGAAGCTATCACAGGGTCTCAGGGCAAGTCTCCTCTTCTCTCGTTCTCTCTCTTTTCTCAGTCAACCTGCAAGTCCCCCTGTCTCGGAGGCAGAAAATCCCTTTGCTTTGCTTCTTAATTAGTGGCTGATTGAAAGGGAAGTTCAGGACCTAGAGAACTTCCCAGAATCTGTGAGAGTGTGAGAGAGAGAGAGAGAAGGGCAATGGGGGGGGTCCACCTCCTCTGTATGACAGAGTGGAGACGGGTGAGACGACACACAGAACTCCACGGACACAGACAGGACTTCATGAATGTTTTAACTTTGTTGGATCTGATCTTTCGGTTTCTTATTTTGTTCTATTTGCATCTGATGAAAACACTGGTGGCATTTTCACTCAGTAAAACAATACAATATTAATCAAAAGATGAAGAACAAGGCAGCACTGATTTGCAATTTAAATTACCTGAGACTTCCTAACAATGAATTATAGTCTGTGTGAACTTGTGGGTGTTCATGGGTGAAACAAATATGCAGCTTAAGTGCGCAAATGCATGCACACATGCAAACTGCTGTGTGTGCGTTGCATGGGTGCAATAAATGTGCCCCCGTATGTTCCTTTAACCTCTTGAAACTCTGGGGGAGCTATTTCATTTTTGGATGAAAAACGTTCCCGTTTTAAACAAGATATTTTGTCACAAAAAGATGCTCGACTATGCATATAATTGATAGCTTTGGAAATAAAACTCTGAATTTTCCAGAACTGCAAAGATATTGTCTGTGGGTGCCCTAGAACGGGAGCTAAAGGCAAAACCAAGATGAAACGGCAACCAGGAAACCAGCAGGATTTTTGAGGCTCCGTTTTCCATTGTCTCCTTATATGGCTGTGAATGTGAGAGGAATGAGCCTGCCCTTTCTGTCGTTTCCCCAAGGTGTCTGCAGCATTGTGACGTATTTGTAGGCATATCATTGGAAGATTGACCATAAGAGACTACATTTTCCAGGTGTCCGCCCGGTGTCCTCCGTCGAAATTGGTGCGTCTTTTTCAGCTGCTGGTATTTTTCCATGCGATTCTGAGGGGAAAGCAGGCTTCCACGAACTGCATATCAATGAAGAGATATGTGAAAAAACACCTTGAGGATTGATTCTAAACAACGTTTGCCATGTTTCGGTCGATATTATGGAGTTAATTCGGAAAAAGTTTGACCTTTTGGTGACTGAATTTTCGGTTAGTTTCGGTAGCCAAATATGATGTACAGAACGGAGCAATTTCTCCTACACAAAGATTCTTTCAGGAAAAACTGAACATTTGCTATGTAACTGAGTCTCCTCATTGAAAACATCCGAAGCTCTTCAAAGGTAAATGATTTTATTTATTTGGTTATCTGGTTTTTGTGAAAATGTTGCGTGCTAAATGCTACTCAAAATGCTAAGCTAGCTTGCAATACTCTTACACAAATTAGTGATTTGCTATGGTTCAAAAGCATATTTTGAAAATCTGAGTTGACAGTGTTGTTAAGAAAAGGCTAAGCTTGAGAGCAGGCGCATTATTTTCATTTTATTTGCGATTTTCAGAAATCGTTAACGTTGCGTTATGCTAATGAGCCTGAGGCTTTATTCACGATCCCGGATCCAGGATGGGGAGTATCAAGAGGTTAAGCTGTGTGTTCTCATGTCTCTGTATAGGCTACTGTCTCCCAACGTGTGTGCTGCCAACAGCGATCACAAGGGAACCACTAAGAAAACCTGACAATACTGGCATCATAGCTAACAACTTCACAGCTTTTCTAAATAAACCCAGATGACACTTTTTTTTACCTTTATTTAACTAGGCAAGTCAGTTAAGAACAAATTCTTATTTTCAATGACGGCCTAGGAACAGTGGGTTAACTGCCTGTTCAGGGGCAGAACGACAGATTTGTACCTTGTCAGCTCGGTGATTTGAACTTGCAACCTTCCGGTTACTAGTCCAACACTCTAACCACTAGGCTACCCTGCCTCCCCAATTGACCAGAATAAAGCTGGGGATTGATTTGGCTTTTCATGACAATCATCAGGAGCAGAGAAGCAGACAAATGACAGTAACAACTCAGAGATAGTGGGGGATGGGGTGTGTGGTAGTGTGTGTGGTAATCCTTGTACTCCCTCACTTCAAAATCTTGAGATGGTTCATTCATCAAGGTGATTCAGCTGGTGACAGTCAGCACCAATGGACAGAAGGACAAACAGGTGAGAATACACACGGCAGGGGAAATAAATATCACCACAGCAGTACGTCAGAGAGCGTTAAGAGGGTTGTGTGGATTGTGTGCTCCCCTGAAAACAATCACTAGACAAAGTACGAGGTAAGGATGGCAGCGGTGTTGTGAGTGTTTCTCGGGTTGTGTACATGCGTGATTGCCTACCGCCCACATCTCATTTCCCTATCCCATCCTAGTCTGCTGCTGTGGGGACCGACAGGATGAGGACCTGGAGCACATTTATATTAATCACATATACAAGCCTCTTTCACTGTGCGAGTCCAGATCTCCCTACCTCCCACCACTGCCTTCACCTCCATCCCAGGGACCAGGACGACTGTTGTCCACATATTCTAAGTCAGAGTGGTGATGCTGGACGGGTGGGCAGGTGTGGGCAGCGATCAGTTGAAGAGTATTTAGTTTTACTTGCATTTAAGAGCAGTTTGAGGCCATGGAAGGAGAGTTATATGGCATTGAAGCTTGTTTGGAGGTTATTTAACACCGTGTCCAGAGGGGCCACAAGTATACAGAATGTTGTCGTCTGCGTAGAGGTGGATCAGAGACTCACCAGCAGCAAGAGCAACATCATTGATGTATACAGAGAAAAGAGTCCCTGTGGTACCCCCAAAGAGACTGCCAGAGGTCCGGACAACAGGCCCTCCGATTTGACACACTGAACCAGGCGAAGCAGTCATTTGAGAAACCAAGGCTGTGAGTCTGCCGATAAGAATACGGTGATTGACAGAGTCGAAAGCCTTGGATAGGTCGATGAACACAGCTGCACAGTATTGTCTCTTATCGATGGTGGTTATGATATTGTTTAGGAACTTGAGCGTGGCTGAGGTGATCTGTGATCTGTTTGTTAACTTGGCTTTCAAAGACTTTAGAAAGGCAGGGTAGGATAGATATGTCTGCAACAGTTAGGGACTAAATTGTCTCCCCCTTTGAAGAGGGGGATATCCGCGGCATCTTTCCAATCTTTGGGGATTTCTGACGATACGACAGCAAGGTTGAACAGGCTAGTAATCAGGGTTGCAAAAATTGTGGCAGATAATTTTAGAAAGAGAGGGTCCAGATTGTCTAGCCCGGCTGATTTGTAGGGGTCCAGATTCTGCCACACTTTCAGAACATCAGCTATCTGGATTTGGGTGAAGGAGAAATGGGAGGCTTGGGCAAGTTGCTGTGGCGGGTGCAGAGCTGTTGACAGGGGTAGGGGTAGCCAGGTGGAAAGCATGCCAGCCGTAGAAAATGCTTATTGAAATTCTCAATTATTGTGGATTTATCAGTGGTGACAGTGTTTCCTAGCCTCAGTGCAGTAGGCAGCTGGGAGGAGGTGTTCTTATTCTCCAAGGACTTTACAGTACCCCACAACATTTTTGAATCATGGGCTATATCTGTTCCTGGTTCTACATTTTTTGAACGGGGCAAGCTTATTTAAGATGGTGAGGAAAGCACTTTTAAAAGGATAACCAGGCATCCTCTACTGACGGAATGAGGTCAATATCCTTCCAGGATACCCGGGCCATGTCGATTGGAAAGGCCTGCTCGCTGAAGTGTTTTAGGGAGCGCTTGACAGTGATGAGGGGTGGTCGTTTGACCGCAGACCCATTATGGACGCACGTAATGAGACAGTGATCGCTGAGATCCTGGTTGAAGACAGCAGAGGTGTATTTGGAGGGCAGGTTGGTAAAGATGAGATCTATGAGGGTGCCCGTGTTTACGGATTTGGGGTTGTGTCTGCTAGGTTCATTGCTAATTTGTGTGAGATTGAGGGCATCAAACTTAGATTGTAGGATGGCTGGGGTGTTAAGCATGTCCCAGTTTAGGTCACCTAACAACACGAGCTCTGAACATAGATGGGGGGCAATCAATTCACATATGGTGTCCAGGGCACAGCTGGGGCAGAAGGTGGTCTATAGAAAGCAGCAACAGTGAGAGACTTGTTTCTGGAAAGGTGGATTTGTAAAAGTAGCAGCTCAAATTGTTTGGGCAAAGACCTGGATATTAAGACAGACTTTGCAGGCTCTCTCTGCTATAGATTGCAACTCCGCCCCATTTCGCCACTCTATCTTGTTGGAAAATGGTATAGTTAGGGATGGATATTTCAGGGTTTTTGGGTGTCTTTCTAAGCCAGGATTCAGACACAGCTAGGACATCGGGGTTGGCAGAGTGTGCTAAAGCGTTGAATAAAACAAATGTAGGAAGGAGGCTTCTAATGCATGAAACCAAGGCTTTTATGTTTACAGAAGTCAACAAATGAGAGCGCCTGGGAAATGGGAGTGGAGGAAGGCACTGCAGGTCCTGGATTAACCTCTAAATCACCAGAGGAGAAGTAGGATAAGGGTACGGCTAAAGGCTATAAGAACTGGTCGTCTAGTACGTTCGGAACAGAGAGTAAAAAGAGCAGGTTTCTGGGCGCGGAAGAATAGATTCAAGCATAATGTACAGACAAAGGTATGGTAGGATGTGAATACAGTGGAGGTAAACCTATGCATTGAGTGACGATGAGAGATATTTTCTCTAGGAACATAATTTAAACCAGGTGAGGTCACCGCATGTGTGGGAAGTGGAACTAAATTATTAGCTAAAGCGTGTTGAGCAGGGTCCAGGCCAATTGGCAAAATAGGCATAGTGGTCCAAGAACTTGGTCGATGGACCTATTCAGGTAACAGTCCAATATGCTCTAGACAGCTTGCGTGCTGCGGCTAGCAGACGGGCATTCGGGGGACGTCAAGATGGAGGAGCCAGTTGAAAAAGCCCCTCGGGCAGATTACGTCCGTAGTCCAGTCGTGATGGATCGGCGGGGCTCCGTGTCAGCAGTAAAAGGGGTCCAGGCCAATTGGCAAAATAGGTATTGTAGCCCAAGGAGTAGCTGATGGACCTCTTCAGCTAGCCGGGTGATGGGCCTAGCAAAGGCTAATCGGTTCTTGCGTCGGGACAGAGACGTTAGCCAGGAGTGGCCACTCGGATAGCAGCTAGCTCGCTGCGATGATCCAGGTGAAAAGGTTCAGAGCTTGCGGTAGGAAACCAGAGATATGGAGAAAAATAAGTATGATTTGCTCAGGTTTGAGTCACGCTCTGCAGACTGGCAAGAGTTGTCCGGGCTAAAGGTTAGCCAATGACTACGACCTAGTTAACTGGCTAGCTTCTTTTGGGGGTTCCAGTTCAAAAGAAAGAAAATAGCAGATTCATACCACATTGGGTGAGGCGGATTGCAGGAGAGTGTGTTGAAGTTGAGGTTAAGAAAAATATTTTGTAAATATAAATGTTAAGAAAAGAGATATAAAAGAAAAATACACGGGACACGACAAGACGAAGACAACGAAGTCTGACTGCTACGCCATCTTGGAACTGGGGAGAGCCTGGCGCAATATGAATGTTTCTCAGTCATCCCAGGTGAGTTCAGGTTGCCTAACTGACAGTCGAGGCATCCAATCTACCTCGTGGTTCTCCTTCTCACTAGAATGTTCCAGTGGAGGTTTAGTGTACTCATATGTGGCAGACCAGCCATGATTCCAATCTATCAGCATTCAGAACAACCCTCCATTCTCTCTCTCCTAGAGTTAATATACAGCTGGAAAGTAGCTTGGAGGGAGCTTGCAGATTCAACAGTCCACTTCTTCATAAACACACATTATTACATCCTCTAGTTTGAGAAACATAAATAAAAAGGAACCACATGAACAAAGCCCTGGGTATATATTGAACATTTGTAGATAGACATAATCCTACAGTAGTGCAAGTGTTGTCAATTTGTGTAGTGACTACCAAGAGTGGGCAACATAGAGCCCACAGGCCGTATATGGCCTCCAAGCCCATTCAATCAGTGCCCGGGGTGGTTTGAGTAAAAAAATAAATGGGTGTCAAGGTTAAAAAACAATCCAGACCACTCTTGAAATTCTAAAATGAGACAATGTATGGAGAAGTGATAATGGACCTCTACATTTTCAAATAACTGTCCTTTCTCTGGTCCACAAACTGCTTAAGACAAACAAATTAGTCCAGAAAAAAATGCTGAATTTTCAAATTGGCCCCCAAGCCGAAGTTATTGCCCACCCCTGGACTAGTGAGTGTCTAAATACATCCATATAGAATAGTTCAAATTTAGCCTGAACAACATGTCAACATATGGCAGGGACTTGAAGACGTTGGGCCTGCTGTGAAATAGGAGGTCCTGCTGGATGACAAGAGAAGAAGATGGAACCCCTTCTGGAATTCATTACAGCTGGCTACTGCTCTACTCAGAAGAAAAAAAACTTTCATTATGGAAAAAAAGCAGACGCATAACGGCTCTCCATTTAAATTCCCTCTCACTTGCAACATAAAAGAGAAACATCAAATACACGGCACCACCCAGCAGCCTCTCCCTCCGGGCCCGCTTCCTGCTGAGAGGAGAAGACACACGCTAGCTAGCAACGAGCAGCCAGACACCGCCACCACCTGGCCAGGTGGAGGATGTGCAGCCAGAGGAAGTGGGAGGGGGGGGGGGGGGGGTGAAGTTTATCCACATATCAAAATACGTAGATTCTCGTTACCTTATTTTAACATCACCCCCCTCCTCCCCCACCCCTTCCCTTCCTCCAGCTCTGGCGAGACATCTGACAGGGGGTTAATGAAGTCTGCTAATTAGAAGGTCAGGTTGAATTAAAAGCGGCTTGGGTGGTAGAGCGATGAAAGGGAGCGTATTAAAGCACTGTGTCCAGACCAGACTAGATTGATCAGCTGAAGGCTGACCCTCATTTGAAAAACACACATGGTACTGACTGAAGGTTCCCCACCAATTAGACAGACAGACAGACCAGTCATAACTGATCACTGAAACACTCTGCTATTAGAGTAAGTATAATTATCCCTGCAGGCTAGCCGGCTGCTGTGTGGAGAGCAGTTGACGTGTGATCTTAGCTCTGATATGATCTAGGGGTCTCACTGAGTCAGGGATAAAAACTGCTCCAAGATCAGTGAGGGTCAAAGGAATAGGTGACATACAGGGAGGAGTAAAGGGATAACTTGATTTCCAGATACTCTTACCTTTTAATTCCTGTAACAGGCTAAGATAAAGGAATCAAAAGATACAGAGATTGTAGAGTTGATAATGTAGTATGATGGCTACAGTAAATAAAGACAGGAAGAGATACTGGCCTTAACCTGTTGATGCTCTGGGGGCGCTATTTCATTTTTGGATGAAAAACGTTCCCGTTTTAAACAAGATATTTTGTCACAAAAAGATGCTCGACTATGCATATAATTGATAGCTTTCGAAAGAAAACACTGACGTGTCCAGAACTACCAAGATATTTTCTGTGCGTGCCCTAGAACGTGAGCTTCTGGCAAAACCAAGATGAGACGGCATCCAGGAAATGAGCAGGATTTTTGAGGCTCTGTTTTCCATTGTCTCCTTATATGGCTGTGAATGCGAGAGGAATGAGCCTGCCCTTTCTGTCGTTTCCCCAAGGTGTCTGCAGCATTGTGACGTATTTGTAGGCAGATCATTGGAAGATTGACCATAAGAGACCACATTTACCAGGTGTCTGCCCGGTGTCCTGCGCCGAAATTGGTGCGCAAAAGTCAGCTGCCAGTATTTTTCCATGGGATACAGAGAGGAAAGCAAGCTTCCACGAACTGCATATCAATGAAGAGATATGTGAAAAAACACCTTGAGGATTGATTCCAAACAACGTTTGCCATGTTTCGGTCGATATTATGTAGTTAATCCGGAAAAAGTTTTACGTTGTAGGTGACTGAATTTTCGGTTCGTTTCGGTAGCCAGACGCAATGTAGAAAACGGAACGATTTCTCGTACATACAGACGCTTTCAGGAAAAACTGCGCATTTGGTATGTAACTGAGAGTCTCCTCATTGAAAACATCAGAAGCTCTTCAAAAGGTAAATGATTTTATTTATTTGGTTATCTGGTTTTTGTGAAAATGTTGCGTGCTAAATGCTACTCAAAATGCTATGCTAGCTTTGCATACTCTTACACAAATTAGTCAATTTCTATGGTTCAAAAGCATATTTTGAAAATCTGAGATGACAGTGTTGTTAAGAAAAGGCTAAGCTTGAGAGCAGACGCATTATTTTCATTTTATTTGCGATTTTCAGAAATCGTTAACGTTGCGTTATGCTAATGAGCCTGAGGCTTTAGTCACGATCCCGGATCCGGGATGGGGAGTTCCCAGAGGTTAAGGGCAAGAGAAGACAACATTATGGAGTGCAGTTACAGGTAGGATTGACAGTCGGAAGAGTAACATACAGCACCTGTATGACAGACATGTACAGCTCTGACAAAAACACGTGGTGGTTGTGGTGCATGTAAGGTGAGTTGTGTCTGTCCAGCCAGCTCAACACAGAGCAGCCCTGATCCCCCAGACACACAAAGACCAGAGGCAAGGAGTGTGTCAGAGCAGAGCCGGGGCTGCAGAGCTGCAGGCAGGAGCGATGGATTAAGAGCCGCTCAGACAAAAGCCCTATGAGAACCATGGAGACAGCCCTACTGATACTATATCATTATCTGGCTACATATCACAGACTCACTACCCAGAGATCTCCACCTTTCTCTCCCCTCAGTATACCTCCAACTCAACCCCCTTTCTCTGGCTTTCTATAGCCCCCAGAAGGTTGACATGGCATTAAACCTAGATCTCACTCTCTCCCCTACTATGGCTCTATCACATCTTATATCCCAACCCTCTCCCCTCCCTGCTTCCTCTCAAAGCTGGCCAGCTGCCATGTGACCTAGTCCCCTCTCATTAAGTCACAGGTCTGAAGCCATGCTCACAGTTCCAGTAGGATCAACTAGAGCTACACTCACAACAGAACACCTAACTGTGTGCAATTTTAAGTGCAGACAAATAAACACAGTTGTAAGCTCACATACAGTCACATAGGCACAGTCAAACACAACATGTAAGTATAACTTCTTCCAAAATGACAGGCTTTCCTGACAAAGACAAATAGTGTTGAGCTTTAGGAGCCCTTAACACGCCAACCTTCTCCTGATTAAAGATGACAGCGGCCATAGGACTCTGAACAGACATAACAGTAGACTGTAGCTATATATCCATCTCCTGCACATCAAGTTGCCAGAAGGGATTGTGTATAAACCAACACACTTCAGAGCTAATAGTAATGCTGCTTTAACCTTTGCCTTGTTGCAGTTTTCCCACTCCTCCTATTTATTTATCTACCCGAAAGAAATACTTGGAGTTAGAGTTCGAACCTTCGAACCTATGAAGCGAAGCTGGTAGGAAGAGGGAGGGAGAGAGAGAGACTGGTGTGATACCTTACTCGTTGTAATTATGCGATTTATAATTAAAATGCAAATTAAGTGAGAGGGAGTTTCTCTTCGCCTCGTTTAAATGTTTTCATTTTTTCTCCATTGTTCCATTAGTCTCCAACAGAGGAGCATGAAAGGCTGCTGATTGCCATAACACGGCAGTAACCACATTTTAGATGGATGGTGCTACTTGCTATTGGTGGTTATGGAAACAACTCTGGTGACCCATTTCCTTTCCCTCACAGTGACCTTCTTGGTATCTGGTACTCCATTGTTAGAGACTGGCCAAGAGAGAAACATGGTGCAAAATGTGAACAAAGAGAAACTGCCAAAAACACAAAAAATATCCAGGTAAACAGAAAACCTCACACACATATTCCCTCACGCAGCCAACACACACAAAAAAATGTCAGATTACATAAATGGGATGAGCCCAATTAAAAAGTAAGACCATAAGGCTCATACCATCATGAAAAATCACCACAGACGATTGACTGTACTCTCATTGACCTGTGCACTTCCTTCAAAAAAGTCTCTACAACCCCCACTCCTATCGTCTGGAGGCCCGTGTTCATATCTGTGAAAGCAATCATTACACCTAGCAGAGGACATGAGCTGTAAACATAGATGAAACTATCTGTAAATGTGAAGAGGCGCTTGACTTCCATAATAAGCTCCAAGGAATCAGTAAGGTAAGAAGAGTGCTTTCAGACAGACAGTGGGGATCCCCAACACGCCCCCTTCGACCCTTTATTTTTTTGCTTCAGGTAACGGAAAAAAGTATCTCAATGTGGACCCAAATCTCCTTTAAAACTTAAAACTGCAACGCAGATACTCTAAAATGCTCTATAATTTGGGTGTTATAATTCAAAGGAGAGCATGAGAGAAAAAGCAAACAAAAAGAGAATTAGATCATGTTTTTGAAGTAGACGTCCTTCAGTTTGACTTTACCAGGTAAAACGCTTTCGCCTCCATTTCCCACATCAAGTGGATTTCAAAACACATTTGAGGACCAGAGAGCTTGGTAATTAGCAGTCCTTGCTCATAAAGGGACCAAAAACTAAGCCTGTCTTAAGCTCCATTTCTCCATACCCTCCAGTTGTCCCTTCTGATTCCTCTCCTCTCACAATTATGTTGCCTGGAAACAATCAATGTGCCTAAATGTTTTATTTTTTAACATATTCCTGGCAGCTTTGGTCAGCATTCGGCCTATTTTCTGTTCTCGAAATACAACATTGTTGTGACAGTTCTTGCTGCCCCTGACAACTTGACTGGTCTACACTGACAGATATGAGAGCTAAGACAGACTTATTAGATTTAGATCTATATTAGATTTATGGTCTCGTATAGAAGGATATATTACATAAAATGTCTACTATAAATGCTGTTTACTGACAGAGGCCTAACACACGGTCTAATCTCGTCTCGCTCCACAATCGTCAGTTCTGTCATGACTACACATGAGGATCACAATGGGTCAGATCAGCTTGGCAATGGCTGAGGGGGGAGACTTTTGACACATCATACCCGGTCGTAAATCAAGCAGGAGAGAACTCTCTGTCTCCAGTATTGGGATCGGAATGTCTGTGTTCAAAAGTCTTTTGCCAGCCAAAACCGCTAACGTCAAAAAAGTGAACAGTGGAACAAATGTGAGAAATGGTCAAAGTGTAGATGTGGAAAACTAAATGTATATTTTATGTCATTAAAATTTTTATAATGATAATAAAAAATAAAATAAAAATGTTAAGATAGGAATGTGATTAACCACACCGAGGGAGCTCATAGATCGTGTCAGGATAATGGAACGCCCCTTTTTACCAGAGTATATAAAGGAAGAGTTAAGAATTAACATATCAGACCAAAAAAGCATGGAGCGTTAGCTACATGTGGGAAATGGTTGAAATATTGAACCAACACGAGGTGAAGAAATAAACTCACCTTGCGTGGTCCACATGTTGAAATGGTTAGAAACTCAACACAAGGTGAGGAAAATGAACTTACCAGACCAGGACACCGCCAATCTGAAGCTGCGCATGTAAAGTGAGTTAGGAACTTTGACTATCTACCCGAGGAAGAAACTCGGAAATCCTCTCAGATAATCACGAGTTCAGCTAAGTAGCTGCTCTTAAGAAACAGCCAATTGGAGACCGGACAACTAAGAAGGACATTGTGACCTCTGGTGGACAATCAGAGCGTGTACAAGTTGCCAACAGGAAAGGCTAACAAAAACCATTTTCAAGAAGGTTTGGTTTCAGAGAAGGATGACAAACGACGGCATTCAGACATGGGCGGTGGTTTGTGTGCAAAGTCAAAGGTTTCTGTGAGCGTAGTTTCCAAATGTACGATAAGTGTTTTTCCCTCTCTCCTCTAATGTTATGTTGTAACAAGCCGTCATATTGTGAGCCAACTAGGAACCTGTGGACTTGTTTACATGCTGCTGTGAGGTTTGTTGCTAAACTTACTTTGCTACCTGCCAACTTTACAGTTTTTACTTTTTAATTACTGTTTGAATTTTTTTTTTCCCCTCGCTCAACTTTTTCATTCAACTTTTTCTCCCCGGACGCTTTATCTGGAAGTGGTTCGTCAAGACCTCCACCAGCCGAAGCAAAGTGGATGTCGGAAAATGTTCTACTTTTAAACTCGGACAAAACAGAGATGCTAGTTCTCGGTCCCAAGAAAAAGATATATTCTGTTGAATCTGACAATTAATCTTGATGGGTGTACAGTAGTCTCAAATAAAACTGAAGGACCTCGGCATCACTCTGGGCCCCGATCTCTCTTTTGACAAACATATCAAGACTGTTTCAAGGACAGCATTTTTTCCATCTACGTAACATTGCAAAAATCAGAAACTTTGTCCAAAAATGCTGAAAAATGTATCCATTTTGTATCCATCCATGCTTTTGTCACTTCTAGGTTAGACTACTGCAATGCTCTACTTTCCAGCTACCCAGATAAAGCACAAAATAAAACTTGTGATCATATTACAAGACACCCCCAATAAAGGAGTGGTTCTGCAGGTGGTGACCACAGACCAATTCTCAGTTCCTATGCTTCCTGGCTGATGTTTTGGTCACTTTTGAATGCTGGCGTTGCTTTCACTCTAGTGGTAGCATGAGACTGAGTCTACAACCCACAAGTGGCTCAGGTAATGCAGCTCATCCAGGATGGCACATCAATGCGAGCTGTGGCAAGAAGGTTTGTCATGTCTGTCAGCGTAGTGTCCAGAGCATGGAGGCGCTACCAGGAGACAGGCCAGTACATCAGGAGACGTGGAGGAGGCCGTAGGAGGGCAACAACCCAGTAGCAGGACCGCTACCTCCGCCTTTGTGCAAGGAGGAGCAGGAGGAGCACTGCCAGAGCCCTGCAAAATTACCTCCAGCAGGCCACAAATGTGCATGTGCTCAAACGGTCAGAAACAGACTCAATGAGGGTGGTATGAGGACCCGACGTCCACAGGTGGGGGTTGTGCTTACAGCCCAACACCGTGCAGGACGTTTGGCATTTGCCAGAGAACACCAAGATTGGCAAATTCGCCACTGGCGCCCTGTGCTCTTCACAGATGAAAGCAGGTTCACACTGAGCACGTGACCGACGTGACAGTCTGGAGACGCCGTGGAGAACGTCCTGCTGCCTGCAGTATCCTCCAGCATGACCGGTTTGGAGGTGGGTCAGTCATGGTGTGGGGTGGCATTTCTTTGGGGGGCTGCACAACCCTCCATGTGCTCGCCAGAGGTAGCCTGACTCTCATTAGTTACCGAGATGAGATCCTCAGACCCCTTGTGAGATCATATGCTGGTACGGTTGGCCCTGGGTTCCTCCTAATGCAAGACAATGCTAGACCTCATGTGGCTGGAGTGTGTCAGCAGTTCCTGCAAGAGGAAGGCATTGATGCTATGGACTGGCCCGTCCGTTCCCCAGACCTGAATCCAATTGAGCACATCTGGGATCATGTCTCGCTCCATCCACAAACGCCACGTTACACCACAGACTGTCCAGGAGTTTGCGGATGCTTTAGTCCAGGTCTGGGAGGAGATCCCTCAGGAGACCATCCGCCACCTCATCAGGAGCATGCCCAGGAGTTGTAGGGAGGTTATACAGGTACGTGGAGGCGACACACATTACGGAGCCTCATTTTGACTTGTTTTAAGGACATTACATCAAAGTTGGATCAGCCTGTAGTGTGGTTTTCCACTTTAATTTTGAGCGTGACTCCAAATCCAGACCTCCATGGGTTGATAAATTTGATTTCCATTGATCATTTGTGTGATTTTGTTGTCAGCACATTCAACTATGTAAAGAAAAAAGTATTTAATAAAAATATTTCATTCAGATCTAGGATGTGTTATTTTAGTGTTCCCTTTATTTTTTTGAGCAGTGTATATCAACCGGGACAGTTGGCTTTTCACAAGGACCGGGAGGAACAATGGCCGCCTCTCTCTTTTGCGCAAAAATCACTCAGAGAGCCCACACCTGACCACTTACGTAATGTGGTCGTTCACACTCATTCTTCAAAATAAAGGCCTGAAACTATGTCTAAAGGCTGTAGACACCTTAGGGAAGCCATAGAAAAAGGAATCTGGTTGATATCCCTTTCAATGGTCAATCGGGATGCATAGGAACACAGAGGTTTCAAAATAAGAGTCACTTCCTGATTGGATTCTTCTCAGGCAGTCGCCTGCAATATCAGTTCTGTTATACTCAGACAATATTTTTACAGTTTTGGAAACTTTAGAGTGTTTTCTATCCTAAGCTGTCAATTATATGCATATTCTAGCATCTGGTCCTGAGAAATACGCCATTTACTTCCGGCGCCGACAGAGATGGCCGCATCGCTTCGCGTTCCTAGGAAACTATGCAGTTTTTTGTTTTTTACGTGTTATTTCTTACATTAGTACCCCAGGTCATCTTAGGTTTCATTACATACAGTCGAGAAGAACTACTGAATATAAGATCAGCGTCAACTCACCATCAGTACGACCAAGAATATGTTTTTCGTGACGCGGATCCTGTGTTCTGCCTTACAAACAGGACTACGGAATGGATCGCATGCAGCGACCCAAAAAAACGACTCCGAAAAAGAGGGAAACGAGGCGGTCTTCTGGTCAGACTCCGGAGACGGGCACACCGTGCACCACTCCCTAGCATTCTTCTTGCCAATGTCCAGTCTCTTGACAACAAGGTTGATGAAATCCGAGCAAGGGTAGCATTCCAGAGGGACATCAGAGACTAACGTTCTGTGCTTCACGGAAACATGGCTCACTGGAGAGACGCTATCCGAAGCGGTGCAGCCAACGGGTTTCTCCACGCATCGCGCCGACAGAAACAAAACACCTTTCTGGTAAGAAAAGGGGTGGGGGCGTATGCCTTATGGCTAACGAGACATGGTGCGATGAAAGAAACATACAGGAACTCAAATCCTTCTGTTCACCTGATTTAGAATTCCTCACAATCAAATGTAGACCACATTATCTACCAAGAGAATTCTCTTCGATTATAATTACAGCCGTATATATCCCCCCCAAGCAGACACATTGATGGCTCTGAACAAACTTTATTTAACTCTTTGCAAACTGGAAACCATTTATCCAGAGGCTGCATTCATTGTAGCTGGGGATTTTAACAAGGCTAATCTGAAAACAAGACTCCCTAAATTTTATCAGCATATCGATTGCGCAACCAGGGGCGGAAAAACCTTGGATCACTGTTACTCTAACTTCCGCGACGCATATAAGGCCCTGCCCTGCCCCCCTTTCGGAAAAGCTGACCACGACTCCATTTTGTTGATCCCTGCCTACAGACAGAAACTGAAACAAGAAGCTCCCACGCTGAGGTCTGTCCAACGCTGGTCCGACCAAGCTGACTCCACACTCCAAGACTGCTTCCATCACGTGGACTGGGACATGTTTCGTATTGCGTCAGATAACAATATTGACGAATACGCCGATTCGGTGTGCGAGTTCATTAGAACGTGCGTTGAAGATGTCGTTCCCATAGCAACGATTAAAATATTCCCTAACCAGAAACCGTGGATTGATGGCAGCATTCGCGTGAAACTAAAAGCGCGAACCACTGCTTTTAATCAGGGCAAGGTGTCTGGTAACATGACCGAATACAAACAGTGCAGCTATTCCCTCCGCAAGGCTATCAAACAAGCTAAGCGTCAGTATCTCAATTCAAGAATCTCAATTCAACGGCTCAGACACAAGAGGCATGTGGCAGGGTCTACAGTCTATCACGGACTACAGGAAGAAATCCAGCCCAGTCACGGACCAGGATGTCTTGCTCCCAGGCAGACTAAATAACTTTTTTGCCCGCTTTGAGGACAATACAGTGCCACTGACACGGCCTGCAACGGAAACATGCGGTCTCTCCTTCACTGCAGCCGAGGTGAGTAAAACATTTAAACGTGTTAACCCTCGCAAGGCTGCAGGCCCAGACGGCATCCCCAGCCGCGCCCTCAGAGCATGCGCAGACCAGCTGGCTGGTGTGTTTACGGACATATTCAATCAATCCCTATACCAGTCTGCTGTTCCCACATGCTTCAAGAGGGCCACCATTGTTCCTGTTCCCAAGAAAGCTAAGGTAACTGAGCTAAACGACTACCGCCCCGTAGCACTCACTTCCGTCATCATGAAGTGCTTTGAGAGACTAGTCAAGGACCATATCACCTCCACCCTACCTGACACCCTAGACCCACTCTAATTTGCTTACCGCCCAAATAGGTCCACAGACGATGCAATCTCACCCACACTGCCCTAACCCATCTGGACAAGAGGAATACCTATGTGAGAATGCTGTTCATCGACTACAGCTCGGCATTCAACACCATAGTACCCTCCAAGCTCGTCATCAAGCTCGAGACCCTGGGTCTCGAGCCCGCCCTGTGCAACTGGTTACTGGACTTCCTGAGGGGCCGCCCCCAGGTGGTGAGTGTAGGTAACAACATCTCCTCCCCCCTGATCCTCAACACTGGGGCCCCACAAGGGTGCGTTCTGAGCCCTCTCCTGTACTTCCTGTTCACCCACGACTGCGTGGCCACGCACGCCTCCAACTCAATCATCAAGTTTGCGGACGACAACAGTGGTAGGCTTGATTACCAACAACGACGAGACGGCCTACAGGGAGGTGGTGAGGGCCCTCGGAGTGTGGTGTCAGGAAAATAACCTCACAGTCAACGTCAACAAAACTAAGGAGATGATTGTGGACTTCAGGAAACAGCAGAGGGAACACCCCCCTATCCACATCGATGGAACAGTAGTGGAGAGGGTAGCAAGTTTTAAGTTCCTCGGCATACACATCACAGACAAACTGAATTGGTCCACTCACACAGACAGCATCGTGAAGAAGGCGCAGCAGCGCCTCTTCAACCTCAGGAAGCTGAAGAAATCCGGCTTGTCACCAAAAGCACTCACAAACTTCTACAGATGCACAATCGAGAGAATCCTGGCGGGCTGTTTCACCGCCTGGTACGGCAACTGCTCCGCCCACAACCGTAAGGCTCTCCAGAGGGTAGTGAGGTCTGCACAACGCATCACCGGGGGCAAACTACCTGCCCTCCAGGACACCTACATCACCCGATGTTACAGGAAGGCCATAAAGATCATCAAGTACAACAACCACCCGAGCCACTGCCTGCTCACCCCGCTATCATCCAGAAGGTGAGGTCAGTACAGGTGCATCAAAGCTGGGACCGAGAGACTGAAAAACAGCTTCTATCTCAAGGCCATCAGACTGTTAAACAGCAACCACTAACATGGAGTGGCTGCTGCCAACACAGACACAACTCCAGCCACTTTAATAATGGGAATTGATGGGAAATGATGTAAATATATCACTAGCCACTTTAAACAATGCTACTTACCCTACATTATACATCTCATATGCATACGTATATACTGTACTCTATATCATCGACTGCATCCTTATGTAATACATGTATCACTAGTCACTTTAACTATGCCACTTTGTTTACATACTCATCTCATATGTATATACTGTACTCGATACCATCTACTGTATCTTGCCTATGCTGCTCTGTACCATCACTCATTCATATATCCTTATGTACATATTCTTTATCCCCTTACACTGTGTATAAGACAGTGGTTTAGGAATTGTTAGTTAGATTACTTGTTGGTTATTACTGCATTGTCGGAACTAGAAGCACAAGCATTTCGCTACACTCGCATTAACATCTGCTAACCATGTGTATGTGACAAATAAAATTTGATTTGAACGTTATTTTTCCAAACATAAAAATAGTGCCCCCTAGCTTCAAGAGGTTAATTAAACCAATTTGTGTAGTACTGAATAATCAGCAGGGCTGGGGTTCTTGCAGATCCAAGGTTGCAACTGTTCAGAATAAAACTGATAAAAGGTAAGGATTAACAAGTGACTTACCAATAACATATCTTCTTGACTTTAATTTGGGAGATTGTAACTCATTAAACAACTTCTTCCGTGGTGCCCCAAATGCTAAATAGCTAATTGTTACATGATTCTTTTAAATCGAGTAACAATTAAACAGACATAGTTAGTGGATTAAATAACAGCCATCAGATCAATGAAAGTCAAGTCACAACAGTCCCTTGTTATATACCCCAATTTGGACACCACATTTCCCCAAAAATAAATAGTGCGGCAAAAAAGTATTTAGTCACCCACCAATTGTGCAAGTTCTCCCACTTAAAAAGATGAGGCCTGTAATTTTCATCATAGGTACAGTTCAACTATGACAGACAAAATGAGGAAAGAAAATCCAGACAGTCACATTGTAGGATTTTTAATTAATTTATTTGCAAATTCTGGTGGAAAATAAACTTTTGTTATTGACCAAATACTTATCTCAATACTTTGTTGTATACCCTTTGTTGGCAATGACAGAGGTCAAATGTTTTCTGTAAGTCTTCACAAGGTTTTCACACACTGTTGCTGGTATTTTGGCCCATTCCTCCATGCAGATCTCCTCTAGAGCAGTGATGTTTTGGGGCTGTTGCTGGGCAACACAGACTTTCAACTCCCTCCAAAGATTTTCTATGGCTGACTAAATACTTTTTTGCCCACTGTACTTTACTTATCTCAGCAGCCTCTCAGTCCAGTTAATACAAAATATATTTACTTTTTATAGTCATGATATGCATGATATTCATGATGAGGCCAAAACCACCCAAACTCCAGCTGCCATGTATCCTTCAATCCTCCATGCATTGTTTTCCATTTTAAATGGAGTTTAAATCAATTTCAGTACGCTCTAGCACAGGAACGTCACACCAATGTGGTTTTCGGAGAAAACTACTCCAGACATACTGTTGATCATGAAGTATTAATTATAAAAATGAAATTTAGAAAGTATACATATAATTGGCTATATAGTTATGTTTATGCAAATGGCTGTGCATCTACCAGAAATGTTGTGCAAAAAAATAGAACAAGAAACTCAATTAGTGGGAAAGTCACATTCACTCGATTCCTCAGAGTTTCAATTGATGAAAAGTCATCCTCGAAAGATCTTATTACATTTCTTTGAAGGAAAGTGATGAAATCTGTTGGGATCATCAGAAAGATTAATGGTTTGATTCATCAGGCCTGCTTCCTGACTCTATACTATAGGTTATTTTAATCATATGCCTCCTACCTACACAAATTACTTACCAGACAAAAGACATTTGCAAGACTAGATACCTCCTCTAATTACCTGGCTACATCTGCACCTTTGTTTAAGAAACTCAATATCTTGACTTAATGTACGCCAATCTACAAATACTTCACAGACAGTTTACTGAAACCCTTCAATGGATTCATCCAGATCAAATCTGAAATCATCTATATATACAGTGCATTCGGAAAGCACTCAGACCCATGGACTTTCTCCACATTTTGTTTTGTTACGTCATTCTAAAATTGATTAAATCGTTGTTGTTTTTTACCCTCAATCTACACACAATACCCCATATTGACAAAGCAAAAACAAGTTTTTAGAAATGTTAGGTGCCTTTTGTAAAACTCCAAGCAGGCTGTCCTGTGCCTTTTACTGACGATTAGCTTCCTTCCATATGGCCAGTCTACCATAAAGGCCTGACTGGTGGAGTGCTGCAGAGATGGTTGTCCTTCTGGAAGGATCTCCCATCTCCACAGAGGAACTCGGGTTCTTGGTCACCTCCCTAAGACCAGTCTCCACTGATTGCTCAGTTTGGCCAGGCGGCCAGTTCTAGATAGTCTTGGTGGGACCAAACTTCTTCCATGTTAGAATGATGGGAGGCCACTGTGTTCCTTGGGATCTTCAATGCTGCAGATATTTTTTTGGTATCCTTCCCCAGAGCTGTGCCTCGACACAATCTTGTCTTGGAGGTCTACGGACAAATCCTTCGACCTCATGGCTTGGTTTTTGCTCTGACATGCACTGTCAACTGCCGGACCTTATATAGACAGCTGTGTGCCTTTCCAAATCATGTCCAATTAATTGAATTTATCACAGGTGGACTACAAGTTGTAGAAACATCTCAATGATGATCAATGGAAACAGGATGCACCTGAGCTCAATTTCGAGTCTCATAGCAAAGGGTCTGAATACATATGTAAATAAGGTATGTTTTATTTTTCTACATTTCTAAAAACCTGTTTTCGCTTTGTCATTAGACACTGTGTTAACCTTCACCCACTGCCGCACCTCACATAGTCAATTCTCTATCAGATGCAGAGGTAACACATTTTCAAAACATCATCATCCCTCAATAACTTCAAGTGAAGACGGAGTCAGCCTGATGACCCAAACTACTCAGTAATCTCCTCTATATAGACTAACTCTCACATGGGTGTACACACATATTTAAACAAAGGTTTTGTTATCTGTTTTTAACAACTGCAACTCATGATGAGTTGAGATGTTTTGTGGCCTTCAACCACCGGCGTGAATCCATCCCACTGTCCTTTCTGCACTTCTAACAATTATAATGATGAACAGTCCCGGCAGTGGTACAAGACGCTGAATTTGTAATTTGCTGTCTGCAAAAGAGAGCAGAGAGAGATGCCAGAGAGAGAGAGAGAGAGGGCGAGAGAGGGCGCGGCGAGAGAGAGAGAGGGCGAGAGAGGGCGCGGCGAGAGAGAGAGAGAGAGAGAGGGCGAGAGAGAGAGAGGGCGAGAGAGAGAGAGGCGAGAGAGAGCGAGAGAGGGCGAGAGAGAGAGAGAGAGAGAGGGCGGGCGAGAGAGAGAGAGAGGCGAGAGAGAGAGAGGGCGAGAGAGAGAGAGAGAGGGGCGAGAGAGAGAGAGGCGAGAGAGAGAGAGAGAGGCGAGAGAGAGAGAGAGGGCGAGAGAGAGAGAGAGTGGGCGAGAGAGAGAGAGAGAGGGCGAGAGAGAGAGAGAGAGGGCGAGAGAGAGAGAGAGAGAGAGCGAGAGAGAGAGAGAGGGCGAGAGAGAGAGAGGGGGCGAGAGAGAGGCGAGAGAGGGCGAGAGAGGCAGAGAGAGAGGGGCGAGAGAGGGAGAGAGGGCAGAGAGAGAGAGAGAGAGGGGGCGAGAGAGAGAGAGAGAGGGCGAGAGAGAGAGAGAGAGAGAGAGAGAGGGCGAGAGAGAGAGAGAGGGCGAGAGAGAGAGAGAGGGCGAGAGAGAGAGAGAGAGGGCGAGAGAGAGAGAGAGAGGGCGCGAGAGAGAGAGAGAGAGAGAGGGCGCGAGAGAGAGAGAGGGCGCGAGAGAGAGAGAGGGCGAGAGAGAGAGAGGGCGCGAGAGAGAGAGAGAGGGCGAGGCGAGAGAGGGCGCGAGAGAGAGAGAGGGGCGAGAGAGAGGGCGAGAGAGAGAGAGGGCGAGAGAGAGAGAGGGCGAGAGAGAGAGAGAGGGCGAGAGAGAGAGAGGGCGAGAGAGAGAGAGAGGGCGAGAGAGAGAGAGAGGGCGAGAGAGAGAGAGAGGGCGAGAGAGAGAGAGAGGGCGAGAGAGAGAGAGGGGCGAGAGAGAGAGAGAGAGGCGAGAGAGAGAGAGAGAGGAGAGAGAGAGAGAGAGAGAGGAAGCGAGAGAGAGAGAGAGAGAGAGAGGGCGAGAGAGAGAGAGAGGGCGCGAGAGAGAGAGGGAGAGAGGCGAGAGAGAGAGAGGGCGAGAGGAGAGGCGAGGAGAGAGAGGGCGAGAGAGAGAGAGAGGGCGCGGAGAGAGAGAGGCGAGACGAGAGAGAGAGAGAGAGAGGGCGCGGGCGAGAGAGAGCGAGACGAGAGGGCGCGGCGAGAGAGAGGGGCGCGAGAGAGAGGGCGCAGAGGGCGCGGCGAGAGAGGGCGAGAGGGCGAGGCGAGAGAGGGCGAGAGGGCGCGAGAGAGAGAGGGCGAGAGGGCGCGGCGAGAGAGAGCGAGAGGGCGCGGAGAGAGAGGGCGAGAGGGCGCGGCGAGAGAGGGCGAGAGGGCGCGGCGAGAGAGGGCGAGAGGGCGCGGCGAGAGAGGGCGAGAGGGCGCGAGAGAGGGGCGAGAGGGCGCGGCGAGAGAGAGGGCGAGAGGCGCGGCGAGAGAGGGCGAGAGGGCGCGGCGAGAGAGGGCGAGAGGGCGCGGCGAGAGAGAGAGGGCGCGGCGAGAGAGAGAGAGGGCGCGGCGAGAGAGAGAGAGGGCGCGCGAGAGAGAGAGAGGGGCGCGAGAGAGCGCGAGCGAGAGAGAGAGAGGGCGCGGAGAGAGAGAGAGGGCGCGGCGAGAGAGAGGGAGGAGAGGGGCGCGGCGAGAGAGAGGAGAGAGGCGCGAGAGAGAGAGGGCGCGGAGAGAGAGAGAGAGGGCGAGAGAGAGAGGGCGCGAGAGAGAGAGGGGCGGAGAGAGAGAGAGAGGGCGAGAGAGGAGAGAGGGCGCGGAGAGAGAGAGGGGCGCGAGAGAGGGCGCGGAGAGAGAGAGAGGCGAGGGCGGCGAGAGGAGAGGGCGAGAGAGAGGGCGAGAGGGCGAGGGCGAGAGAGGGGCGAGAGGGCGCGGGGCGAGAGAGAGGGGCGAGAGGGCGCGGGAGAGAGAGAGGGCGCGAGAGGCGGGGCGGCGAGAGAGAGAGAGGCGCGGCGAGAGAGAGAGGGCGCGAGAGAGAGAGAGAGAGAGGGGCGAGAGGGCGCGGCGAGAGAGAGAGGGGCGCGAGAGAGGGCGCGAGAGGGCGCGGCGAGAGAGGGCGGCGGTGAGAGAGAGAGGGCGCGTGAGAGAGGGCGAGAGGGCGCGGCGCGGAGAGAGAGGGCGAGAGGGCGCGGTGAGAGAGAGAGGGTGAGAGGGCGCGGCGAGAGAGAGAGGGCGAGAGGGCGCGGCGAGAGAGAGAGAGGGCGAGAGGAGGGCGCGAGAGAGAGAGAGGCGAGGGGCGAGAGAGAGAGAGGGCGAGAGGGCGCGAGAGAGAGAGAGAGGGCGCGGCGAGAGAGAGAGGGCGAGGCGAGAGAGAGAGGGCGAGAGGGCGGCGAGGGCGAGAGAGAGAGGGCGAGGCGCGGAGAGAGAGGGGGCGAGAGGGCGCGAGAGAGAGGGCGAGAGGGCGCGGCGAGAGAGAGAGGGCGCGACGAGAGAGAGGGCGAGAGGGCGCGGCGAGAGAGAGGGCGAGAGGGCGCGGCGAGAGAGAGAGAGGGCGAGAGGGCGCGGCGAGAGAGAGGGCGAGAGGGCGCGGCGAGAGAGAGAGGGGCGAGAGGGCGCGGCGAGAGAGAGGGCGAGAGGGCGCGGCGAGAGAGAGGGCGAGAGGGCGCGGCGAGAGAGGGCGAGAGAGGCGGCGAGAGAGAGAGAGGGAGAGAGGCGAGAGAGAGAGAGAGAGGGCGCGGCGAGAGAGAGAGGGCGCGGCGAGAGAGAGAGAGGCGCGGGCGAGAGAGAGAGGGCGCGAGAGGGCGCGGCGAGAGAGAGGCGAGAGAGAGGGCGCGGCGAGAGAGAAGGCGAGAGGGCGCGGCGAGAGAGAGAGGCGAGAGGGCGCGGCGAGAGAGAGGGCGAGAGGGCGCGGCGAGAGAGAGAGCGAGAGGGCGCGGCGAGAGAGAGGCGTGAGAGGGCGCGGCGAGAGAGAGAAGGCGAGAGGGCGCGGCGAGAGAGAAGGCGAGAGGGCGCGCGAGAGAGAAGGCGAGAGGGCGCGGCGAGAGAGAAGGCGAGAGGGCGCGGCGAGAGAGAAGGCGAGAGGGCGCGGGCGAGAGAGAAGGCGCGCGGCGAGAGAGAAGGCGAGAGGGCGCGGCGAGAGAGAAGGGCGCGGCGAGAGAGAGGGCGCGGCGAGAGAGAAGGCGAGAGGGCGCGGCGAGAGAGAAGGCGAGAGGGCGCGGCGAGAGAGAAGGCGAGAGGGCGCGGCGAGAGAGAAGGCGAGAGGGCGCGGCGAGAGAGAGGGCGAGAGGGCGCGGCGAGAGAGAGGGCGAGAGGGCGCGGCGAGGAGAGAGGGCGAGGTGAGAGAGTGCGCGGTGATAGAGAGAGAGGGGGCGGCGAGAGAGGGGGAAAGAGCCACGAGAGAGACACCAGAGAGTGTGTGGGTCTCCTCAGGTCCACCGATGCATAGAGAAACAGAAAGACAAGGGGGCGAGCCTTTTGAGCTGAGGACAGGCTTTTTTCTTCTCATTAAAAATGGAAACCTGTCATTTCTAAATGTTCTCCCTAACACACACAGACACGGCTGACAGTGAGGGTCAGACACCAAGGCCCAGACCACCCACTGCCCACCTGCCTCTCCACAAGGCATCTCACAGAGAAAGACTAAACTATACAGTCATGGAAGAATGTGAACACCTTTAGCTGCAATCGCCACCAGCATATCAGCTTCAAAAACACATACTTCAGCAGAGCCAATTAAGATCAAACCCTCTCTTAAGTTGTCATGCTGGTGTGCTGAGACACTGCAATCAAGGGCAAACGCCTGCCATAGGGAGATAACAGAGTACAACCCTCGCCCTCACCCCACCTCTGAAGATTCTCCCTAATTTCTAACAGAGAGAACACAGCCTCCCTTCCTGCCCCTCCCAGGAGAACCTGTGGGCCCCCCCACAATGAGACTAAGCAGGACCATTCAACAGGACAAACCCCCTGTGGAATAGGCATGTCAACCCACTGTAGTACACCATCGCCAGAGCTGTGTCTAGTAATGGAGATAGAAGGGTGAGTCAGATGATGGAGGGTCCAAGTGAATGGTAATGCATGGACAGAGACAATACAACAAGTAACATGGACAACAGCCTTTTTTGGACGAACACTCAACACAGTAGACAAGCAGAAAGGAAGGAGTGAGAGAAAAGAGAGGGAGGGGTTGGAGATGGGGGTAAAGAAGGAAAAGCTGTGCTCTCCCTCTTTCCATCTTCTCGTGTTGCTCTTTTCAGCTTGGGGAAAGGAGGGGAAGGCAGCAGCACTAATAAGTTCAGCTCTATCCGTCTGCTGCTCGTCATGCGACAGGGGCTACTCTTCTGGTGCCCCGACGTCACTCTGCTTCCCAATTACCACATTTACACACTGCACCTCGTACCGCACGCACGCACACACTCCTTCCCTCATTTACATTTCTGCAGCTCTATTTTAAATTCTTGACGTACTTCCATCTCATCTTTCTACATGTATATTATCCATACATGAAATAAACAGTGAGTTAGTTATACAGTGAATGCTGAGAATGAGCAGCTCCTCTCTGTGGAAGGTGTAGAAGCAGTGCATGAAGACTAACAGAGATGCCACCACCTGTAGCTGTGGCCAAACTGTTTATTTTTTTTTTGTTTACTCTGTTTATTAAGTTTTACACACACAGACAACACAAAGCAATATAAATAATATAGTCAACTAGAAAATAAAAAAAATACAAATACAAATAAAAAATAGCTTTAAAGATACCATACTTTAGACAAGTTAAACACACCAGGCAGAAGGCTACAAAGGTTAAAGGGCAAAACTGTTTATTTTTAAAGCCCTGCGGTTGTGATGAAGTGTTGAGATTACGCTGAGACTCTAGACACCTTGGTGTGTGTGTGGTGGCCTCCAAATGCCACTGCGTCTAGTCAGTACTCAAACCCAACACTGTCTTGACTCAGGACTGGGACAAATATACAAAATTGTAAATCTTTGCAACCTGATTCCAGACCATTTGGCAATCTCAGTGAGGCATGTTGTCGACTTAACATCCAGTCTGATCTGATCCAGGATCAGTGTATTACCTGGCCACAGAGCGCTGTGCAAAGCTGCCTGGCAGGCAACAGGCATCACATCCACCAAGCCAGAGTCTATTAAGATAAGATCCAAACAATAACAGTGCTGTAAGTGGCTGTCCCCACCTCGTACCTCACCCTCCCCGTCTGACCTTTCCTAATTCAAGTTCAGGTTAAGTGTACCTGTGCTCGCTGCCTCTCAATATGTTTTCTCAGGGAGGCCTTTTGGTGAGTCATCAGATAGCGCCGGCTGCAGCAGTATTCTCTGAGGTTGGAAATGCCAGGCAGATAAGGCTGCTCAGGTGTTAGGTGTGCACAGATGCTACGCACGCAGTGCCGGGTGACATTTTAAAACTCCTCACTGCTTTTCAGAGCACGCCAGTTTAGTTTAACATTACCCATTCTCCTCACTGCTTCTCAGAGCACACCAGTTTAGTTTAACATTACCCATTCTCCTCACTGCTTCTCAGAGCACACCAGTTTAGTTTAACATTACCCATTCTCCTCACTGCAGTTTATCCTCAACATAATACTCCAGCCATCACTCTCAGCAGCCAGACCCTTTAATCTTCCAGTCCATCCTTTAGTCAGTCTGTTTATCCTCAACATAATACTCCAGCCATCACTCTCAGCAGCCAGACCCTTTAATCTTCCAGTCCATCCTGTCAGTCTGTGCGGAGTTAACTTCTCCTCACTGCAGTCCCCCAGCCACACCTCTCACAGATTAACACACTCTAATGGTCATTAGAGTCTGGCACATTCCAATCTCCAACCGGCCTGTCAAACTCACCACCGAGACTGATTCAGTTCCCGCAGACTCATGGTGACAACACCAGACAATGACGTGGAGAGAGTGATGGAGAAAGTCCCCACTCAAAGGAGGCAATTCACAAACCGGTAGACGTAAACAACGGCAATCACAGAGCAAGTACCTGTAGATGTATAAGGGAAGGTGTGGCTGGGAAAATAGGCAGAAGTGAGGAAAGGAAAGAGGGACAGAGGGACAGACAGGGTGGTAGAGGAGCTGATCACAGTTGGATTGTGGCCCTTCAGGAGGAGAAATAGAAATAAAACCTAATCATTAAGCAACTCCACACAAGCAGCCCGCTGAGACTGGGGGAGCCATCGGCAGAACAGCTGCAGGGTTGCCGCAGCAACAGGAATTAGAACCAGGAGGCCGAATGTGAGACAGAAACCAGGTGAAAGAGAAGAGAGTGAAAGAAAGGCAGATGAATCAAACACCTTTCCAGGTTGCCAAGCGACAGGCGATGCCAGTCAGTGAATATAGAGCACAGTTGATCAAAGTTGGTCGCTGGGCGGTAATACGTCCAAAAATAATTACTGTAAAAAGACCTTTAAGATGTAAACCTGCACTGTCACATATGGCCGTTGAGCTGCCACATACGTCTGTTAGCATATGTGTTAGTGAGTAATTGCAATATGGTTGGAGTAATGACTGGGTTAGATATGTATATATCAGACAAGTCCTAAGGATTCCTTTCCCAGCACTGATAGGTTGTTGCGTGGTCTCAAAGGATCAAATCATGTAAGGGATAATTAATGAGGGACTATGCGTTCTATCGATAATCATAAAAAAGGCCTCCCGAGTGGCGCAGTGGTCTAAGGCACTGCATCGCTAACTGTGCCACTAGAGATTCTGGGATCGAGTCCAGGCTCTGTTGCAGCCGAGCGGGTGACCCATGGGGAGGCGCACAATTGGCCCAGCGTCGTCCGGGTTAGGGGAGGGTTTGGCCGGCAGGGATGTCCTTGTCCCATCGCTCATTAGCGACTCCTGTGGCGGGCCGGGTGTTTCTTCCGACACATTGGTGCGGCTGGCTTCAGGATTAAGTGGGCATTGTGTCAAGAAGCAGTACGGCTTGGTTGGGTCGTGTTTCAGAGGACTCACGGCTCTCGACCTTCGTCTCTCCCGAGTCCGTACGGGAGTTACAGCGATGAGACAATTGAACACCACGAAATTGAGGAGAAATAGGGCAAAAAATATATAATAAATACAGACATGGAAATTGTGTTCCCCGACACGCTAGCAGAGTGGAACTGACCTTCCACAGAGTTGCATTATTTTCCAGAGAACGCATAGAGCCCCTAGTTGATTATCCCTTTAATACCACAGCTATAATTTAACATGATGCTAGAAATGCATTCAACATCCACTGAAGTAGCTAGAAAGTTTACTAGATAGCTACAGTAGTTGCCTTGGTAACAAAACAAACATACTTGCTTGTTTAGCGAACCAAACCATCAGTCCTAGCATGCTATTATGAAAAATCTAATAGAACAATGCTAATGTTTTCAATTTGACCTTTGCTTTCAAAAGCAAACATAGAACATGTAAGAATTAACTCTATTGAATTCTACCGTGCCAACATACCATGCGTTTTAGAGAAATAATGAACACTAGAATGCCCTTCAAGCCAATCAGAAACAAGTATTTAACAATGCCATGGTATAATTAAACAATAAGGCCCGATGCGGTGTGGTATATGGCCAATATAGCACGGCTAAGGGCTGTGATTAAGCACAATGCAACTTGGAGTGCCTGGACACAGCCCTTAACCGTGGTATATTGGCAATATACTACAAACCCCAGAGAAGCCTTATTGCTATTATAAACACGTTACCAACATTATTAGAGCAGTAAAACTAAATGTTTTGTCATACCCGTGGTATACGGTCTGACATAACATGGCTTTCAACCAATCAAACCACCCAGTTCATAAAAACATTTGTTTTTACTGCTCTAATTACATTGGTAACCAGTTTATAATAGCAATAAGACACCTCTGGGGTTTGTGGTATATGGCCAATATACCACGGCTAAGGGCTGTGTCCAGGCACTCCGCTTTGCGTTGTGGTTAAGCATATTGGTCATATACCACACCCCTTCTGGCCTTATTGCTTAAGTAAAGTACACCAATCAAAAACCGCTTGGATAAAGTCTATATGAAGCGATTTGAGGTTTCATCCACCATATATTTTTAGTCTTGCATGAGTTGTTTCTCTCACAAAGATCACAATAGTTGTTCTCATTAAAGTGTCTGTAATGCAGTGTCTTAACTAATTGTGAGTGGACCGATCCAATGCCAGGCCAGGTCCACTCCTGCTGTGCTGAACGGGAGAGACAGTGCGTTACGAGCTCGTTGAGCCTGGCAGCCGGCTGGCAGGCCAGCCAAGGGTGAGTGACAAGTCAGGTGAGCGACGCTGGGCCAGTCAGGCGTGGTGAAACCAGCAAGCATAGAGCAGAGCATAGCAAATCCACTGAATATAAAAAATACAAAGAAAATACAAAAATGTAAAAACACACTCAATGATCTTAAGTGGCGTCAATTACATGGAGCAGCCATGAGGGAGGGGGACAGGGGATGGAGCCAGTGACCGAGGGGTGGATGAGGTGAGGTGGAAGGGGGCTGGGGGATGAGAGAAACCCAGTGACAGGTCCTCTAAAGCCCTGAACTAATTACTCTGTCTCCATAAAGAGACACTGGTCTCTGATCACTGCTAAGGGCTCTCACTGCAGGGTCAGCCCCGCACATCATTCATACACCAGCATGCACGAGGGCCTTCACACACAATAAGCACACGGAACTATTTTAACATACAGTGCCTTGCGAAAGTATTCGGCCCCCTTGAACTTTGCGACCTTTTGCCACATTTCAGGCTTCAAACAAAGATATAAAACTGTATTTTTTTGTGAAGAATCAACAACAAGTGGGACACAATCATGAAGTGGAACGACATTTATTGGATATTTCAAACTTTTTTAACAAATCAAAAACTGAAAAATTGGGCGTGCAAAAATATTCAGCCCCTTTACTTTCAGTGCAGCAAACTCTCTCCAGAAGTTCAGTGAGGATCTCTGAATGATCCAATATTGACCTAAAAGACTAATGATGATAAATACAATCCACCTGTGTGTAATCAAGTCTCCGTATAAATGCACCTGCACTGTGATAGTCTCAGAGGTCCGTTAAAAGCGCAGAGAGCATCATGAAGAACAAGGAACACACCAGGCAGGTCCGAGATACTGTTGTGAAGAAGTTTAAAGCCGGATTTGGATACAAAAAGATTTCCCAAGCTTTAAACATCACAAGGAGCACTGTGCAAGCGATAATATTGAAATGGAAGGAGTATCAGACCACTGCAAATCTACCAAGACCTGGCCGTCCCTCTAAACTTTCAGCTCATACAAGGAGAAGACTGATCAGAGATGCAGCCAAGAGGCCCATGATCACTCTGGATGAACTGCAGAGATCTACAGCTGAGGTGGGAGACTCTGTCCATAGGACAACAATCAGTCGTATATTGCACAAATCTGGCCTTTATGGAAGAGTGGCAAGAAGAAAGCCATTTCTTAAAGATATCCATAAAAAGTGTCGTTTAAAGTTTGCCACAAGCCACCTGGGAGACACACCAAACATGTGGAAGAAGGTGCTCTGGTCAGATGAAACCAAAATTGAACTTTTTGGCAACAATGCAAAACGTTATGTTTGGCGTAAAAGCAACACAGCTCATCACCCAGACCACACCATCCCCACTGTCAAACATGGTGGTGGTAGCATCATGGTTTGGGCCTGCTTTTCTTCAGCAGGGACAGGGAAGATGAATAAAATTGATGGGAAGATGGATGGAGCCAAATACAGGACCATTCTGGAAGAAAACCTGAAGGAGTCTGCAAAAGACCTGAGACTGGGACGGAGATTTGTCTTCCAACAAGACAATGATCCAAAACATAAAGCAAAATCTACAATGGAATGGTTCAAAAATAAACATATCCAGGTGTTAGAATGGCCAAGTCAAAGTCCAGACCTGAATCCAATCGAGAATCTGTGGAAAGAACTGAAAACTGCTGTTCACAAATGCTCTCCATCCAACCTCACTGAGCTCGAGCTGTTTTGCAAGGAGGAATGGGAAAAAATTTCAGTCTCTCGATGTGCAAAACTGATAGAGACATACCTCAAGCGACTTACAGGTGTAATCGCAGCAAAAGGTGGCGCTACAAAGTATTAACTTAAGGGGTTGAATAATTTTGCACGCCCAATTTTTCAGTTTTTGATTTGTTAAAAAAGTTTGAAATATCCAATAAATGTCGTTCCACTTCATGGTTGTGTCCCACTTGTTGTTGATTCTTCAAAAAAATACAGTTTTATAACTTTATATTTGAAGCCTGAAATGTCGCAAAGTTCAAGGGGGCCGAATACTTTCGCAAGGCACTGTACATACTTGTAATTTAATCTGAGAAACACTGTGGGCGATGGTCAATTTCTACATAACGGATTCTGTTCACCCTTTGTTCCATCTAGACGGTTGTTTCAGATCATATTTAACGATTTGTTAGGTTTACTAGAACGTCTACAAACACTTTATTTCATAAAAACCCTCTGTTCTCTCCAGTTTACAGTTCTGTCACCGGTCATTTACAGTTACAATATCCTCCCCTCCCTCATTTCTCTCACCAACACTGATAATTATTCCCCTTTCACACCTGTAAATCCTTTATTAGAAATTAAGTGTGACTTTAGCTTTTTGAAGACAGACACATCTGAATCATTTGAATGATTCAATGCTGCCACCTACATCGAATTCTGCTGTCTTTGCATCCACCCTCTTTCCTCTCCTTTCATGTCTTTGCCTCATTCATTAATTCAAACCGTAAATCTCACACCTTCTCCCATCTAAAAGTAACCTTCTTCCTCTCTGTCAACAAAATTCTCCCACTCCTAGTTATTTTTTTCTCTCTCAACATTTCCCTCAGTCTCTTCAAACCAGCCACCAGTCACTGCCCCACCCAAAATCACCCATCTTCCCTGTGTTCGTACACCCTCCCCCCTTTTATCTCCAACCCAGTTGGTACTCACCCAGATCAAAGTCCCTCAAACATCTGTGCTGCTGGCTGATGCCATGGCTGGGCCAGCTTGGCCCTCTGTCAGTCTGGGAGCAGTCCTCTATCTGTACGTCTGTCTGTCTGCGTCTCTGGCTATGTCCTTCTGTTTGCCTGGATCTCCTGTTCGGCTGCAGAGAAGGAGAACACAAACAAGAGATTGAGAGGAGTGTGAGTTCATTGTGTAAAACAACCATTACAAAAAACATTGATGCAAGACACATAGTCAGCGGTTTGTTTTTATCTGAACGGACTCAGTTACCTACTTAACGTATACGCACACAATAATACTTTGGAAATGTGTAGTGTAGGTTTAGTAAGGAAAGTCCAGCCAAACAGTACAAGGTAGGGCCCCAGTAGTTCAATCAGAAGGCCATCTCAGTGAGACTCCAATAACAGTGCTGTCTGTCTGGCCCCTCTCTCCCTGGCTGAACAGTTCCAGTCTATGGTGGAGGAGAAGTCTGTACATCTCCTTCCCTCTCCCTGTCAACATGGCTGAGGTGGCTCTGTCTCCACCGTGAAGGAGCGGGATTCATTTAGTGCGATGTCTGATTTGAGGTGAAACCAGACCGATGCCAAACAGAATTATTAAAACACTTCATTATGTCTAGTAGGGATGCACAATAAAATCGGTGAGCATTTCGGAAAAGGCCTATATTAGTAAAAAAATGACAACATCGGCACGATGTCTTGCGCCAATATGCAAAACCGATGTTAATGCTGACGTGCATACCTATATAGCATAGGTAGATGACGTGCATACCTATATAGCGTAGTTAGATGACGTGCATACCTATATAACGTAGTTAGATGACGTAATGACGCCATGAAAAATACAGCGCTACACAGAACAAAAGCATTAAAATACTAAGTGCACACTTCCAACAACTAAACAAGTCCAGCAGTCATTTGAAAGAGTAAGAACATTTCAGCGAGACAACTCAAAGGCAAAATCCATTAACGCCAAGATAAAGGAATTCATTGCCCTTGACAATCAACCCTTCTCTGTTGTGGATGATGTTGGTTCTCGTCGACTGGTCGAGCCCCGGGACACACTATTTTTCAGATGTTGCCCTACCAGAGTTACACAGTATTGTTGAAACGTACATCTAGGATCTCACTGCTATTAGCTTCCCGACTGACCAGCGACGTCAGCCCCATTAGCATGCTGAGTCTGACAGCACAGTGGGTCTACAAGGATTCCGTACTGAGGAAAGTCGTATTGCATGCTGAAGAATGTGCTGGTTCTCAAAGTCGCTGCAGCCATTTCAATGGCATTGAGAACATTTTTGAAACATGAACACACTCCTAGCGCCATTCGAACAACTGACTGGAGAAATAAGCTAATCAACTGTGTCTGCAGCAGACGTGATACCCTCTGTCATGGCATTGAAACGCCTGCTCAACAAAACTGCCAACAGACCGGGGGGTTAAAACTTACAAAAGTACTCGAGGCTGTGAACAAGCAGTTCGGTGGCATTCTCTCTGAGCCTCTTTACTGTGTTGCCATCAAACTCGATGATAGGTACAAGGACCGCTACTTCGATGCAGACAAGGAACAGGGTTTACGTGAAATGTTACATACACAGCTGGACACGATGGAAACAGACACAGTGACGGTGCGCACCGAGGAAGCGAGGCATCTGACAGACAGATCAGAAACTTAACTGCTTGACATGCATGATGAAATCCTGGTTAATCCCCAAATGAGCCATCACATCTCCCGAAAACATTTTCAACATGACTCACCGGTCTCTACATTGCAGATGAGCTGAAGGCAGTCAATGACCTTGGACCATAGAAGGTATTTGCGCTGGTGACAGACAATGCTGCAAACATGAAGGCAGCTTGGTTTAAATTGGAAGAGTCCCAGCCTCACATCACACCCATTGGCTATGCTGCTCATGCATTGAATCTGTTCCTCGAGAACATCATGGCACTGAAAACAATGGATACACTCTACAAGAGAGCTAAGGAAATGGTTAGGTATGTGAAGGGTCATCAAGTTATAGCAGCAATCTACCTCACCAAGCAAAGTGAGAAGAATAAGAGCACCACATTGAAGCCGCCCAGCAACACCCATTGGGGTGGTGTTGTCTTCATGTTTGACAGTCTCCTGGAGGGGAAGGAGTCTCTCCAAGAAATGGCCATATCACAGTCTTCCGATATGGACAGCCCCATCAAGAGGATCCTCCTGGATTATGTATTTTGGGAGAGAGTGGTAAGCAGCCTGAAACTCCTGAAATCTATAGCAGTAGCCATTGCACGGATTGAGGGAGAGTGATATTCCATTTTATGTTCAGACTCTGCTTGCAGAAGTAAGACAAGATATCCGTACTGCCCTTCCCACTTCACTGTTGCTCCAAGCAGAGGAAACTGTAGTTCTGAAATACATCAAAAAGCGTGAAGACTGCCTGAAGTCCATACACGCCGGAGCGTACATGTTGGACCCCAAGTATGCTGGCAAGAGCATCCTGTCTGGTGGAGAGATCAACAAGGCCATGGTGTCATCACTACTGTGTCTCGCCAACTTGGCCTGGATGAGGGCAAGGTTCTTGGCAGTCTGGCAAAGTACACTTTCAAGCAAGGGCTTTGGCATGGAGATGCAATATGGCAGTCGTGCCAACATATCTCATCAGCCACCTGGTGGAAGGGACTTAGTGGATCTGAGGCTCTTTCCCTTGTTGCCGCCATCGTCCTCCAAATCCCACCAACATCAACCGCCTCAGAGGGCAACTGGTCCTTGTTTGGGAACACACACCAAAGCACGCATCAGGCTGACCAATACAAGGGGTGAAAAATTGGTGGCCATCTGGGCAAATTTGAGGCTTTTTGAGCCTGGCAATAAGCCATCCTCAACAAGGTTGGAAAGTGACAGTGAAGATGAGGCCTCAGAATCTGATGATCAAGAGGTGGACATTGAGAAGGTCCAGGTAGAAGACATGGAAGCCGAAGAGGAAGACAACCAAAGCTTTAGTTTCTAGACTATCATTTTACAGATGTATGTTGAAAATGTTTTTGGGAGATGCGATGGATCATTGGGGATCATTCAATATTCACTTTTGTTGTTCAGTGAAATTATCCCATGTGAAGAGTCAACTCATTTAATTAAAGTTCAATTTATAACTAAATTGTTTTTTTTATTTCTATTGGAAGGATTTAATCATTTGCAATTATGTCTACTTATGATAAGATAAACCTTTTATGTTTCTGTCTCCATATGATATGGTAAATATATCAAATGCAAAAAAACAACAACATTTAAATGGTATTAATATCAACTCCCATGGAAAGTTGCCACCTCTGAATATTCCCCAAAATGTGTTATCAGTATAGTTTGTTTTTTTTGACAATGAAAATATTGGATATCAGTATCGGCCAACAATGTCATATCGGTGCATCCCTAATATTTAGTAAGAAACACTAGCACTTCAGGGGGACAGAGACTCCCACATAACTGAACAAGAGAAACTTCATCAGGTTGTATGGTCCCTTTAAAATACATAGTCATATTAGGCTTCATTATATAATTTACAGACATGTACAAAGACAATAGCTGAGATGTAAGACACTTCAAGCTCTTCTGGTTTGTAAGACAAAGTACTATTTCAGAGCAGTAATCTAAAACAAATAGGCCCAACTTGAGACCATGAAGAAAGCCAATCCAACCTGAATCACAACGCGAAGCCAAGTGCAATACCATTCTGACTAACAATGTCTCTCTGTGACATGCTCTGAATAAAGAACACTCTTCCCCCTCTCTTTAATCCAGACCCTGCCACAGCCCCTGGGTCAGAAAGTCAGAGAGAAGAGAGGTGGACTGAAGGAATGAATGGAATCATCTTAACACCCTCAGGTTTACACAAGCCAGTCACAAATGTCAATCAGATGCAAAATATAGAGGCAAAATGCAAGTACAGAATGTGAGAGGCAGTGCTACTCTCAGAGGTGTGTGTCTCAGGGGGACAGAGGATTGATCAATAGCTCACCTGCAATGAATATGTGAGTGTTCTTATTGACTGGACAAGCAGATGTGTATTCAAAACCTGACAACAGAAGCATGAGTCCGGTCAATATTTTTGGGCTCCAAAATCACTAATGCCTCCTGGTTCAAACACCGTTTTAACGGGCAAAATGGGGATTAAGAGAAACTTAGGTCTGACAATATGCTGTGATTGTGTCAGACAACGTACAAAATAATGAGTCAATTGTGTGAGGTGAAGAGGGTGTGTCTCCGTGGTCCTGTGGTGGGCAGAGCCTTACTGGTTGGTCTGTATAGTGTAAGTCATCTGGCTAAGCCAGCCTTCAGACCTACATAACAGTGGAACAGCTACTTAGATCTACTACCTCTACTGTCTAAAATCGGAGACTAAAATCCCCTTGACTCACTGAAACAGCTATCCTCCTCGCCCTGTCTATGACCTATGATCATTTACTCTGCTTTCTCTCATCTCAATCTCTTCTGGCAATCCCTCCTTCACCCCCTCTTCTCCTTTCTCTGACCTGTACTCATTCTCTATGCATCAGTCTCCCACCTTCCTCCTTCTCTTCCCTTCCCTCCCTCCCTGACTGATAGGCGTTGGTCAGCGGTGTGGTAATGAGTTGGAACTCCAGGAAATGAGCTGCAGTGTGTGATCCTGTAATCAGGTTGGGTAAACGCTGGGGCCTCGCCCTGCCACCCTCCTTGCCTCTGCACTCCCTGCCCCGGCCTGTCTGTCTGTCCACCAGTGAGCCTGATCGTTTAGTCAGGTTGGAGAGGGGAGATGAGATGACAACACAGACACCCGCTGCCATCCATCCTGTCAAGATTCCATGGCAGAGCAAACCTACATCTCCGCAGCTTGAGAGATGGTGAGGAGGGGAATGAGGGAGAGGGAGGGAGGGGAAGAGGATGAAGCTGAGAGAGACAGGAGTAGCGGGGGGAAACAAAAGTGGAAGAAGAAAACAAATGGAAATCAGAAAAAGCAAAGTGAGGAAGAATGGGAGATGAGACAGGATGAAAGATGGGTTAATGTACTACAGGCTGATGAAAAAGAGAGAAGGGGGCAGCAGACTAGACAAGGAGAGGATAAAACAAAACTAGAAAGAATTGAAAACAAATTAAGCAGAGGGCGGAAAGGGACGGGGAGAGATGGGATAGACATTAAAAGACGTCAGCCATGATACAGGGAAAAAGAGAGAAAAAAGGACTGTTCCTCACAGGTTCACTGCTGTTGAAACCCCCTAAGACTTGAAAAAAAGTCACATGAAGCACTTGACTATGTTTAAAAAGAGCCACGAAGAGTGAATAACTGTCATAATTATGAGCACAACTGGGCCATTCAACCCTGTGCTGCACACACACAGTGGAGGATCTGGGTTATTCACACGCATGGCCATAAAGGAGTAACATGCCAAGGGTAATTCAAAGGTCGCCTACGATAGACTATCATCCTGTCCAGGGGGTGTACACCATCAGCCAATCCGGTGGCTTCTTGATACTGGGGCTGAGAATTGCCAGGAATCTCACGATACGATATTATCACGATACTTAGGTGCCAATACAATACGTGTTACGATTCTATATGTAATACAACTCGATGTTCCAAGCATATTTCTCACCATATGGTCTGCTGCAGAGGCACAACAGAGAGCCATGAGAAAATGCATTTTAATCAAGCGATTTAAAAAGAAGTTGGAGAACAATAATATATGAAGGAAAAATACTTGAGTTTTGGTGGAGGTACAGCCAATTAGCTCAAATTTAACATTGCGATATTGTCAAAACAATAAGGCCTCCTGAGTGACGCAGTGGTCTAAGGCACCACTACAGCCTCCAGTTCTATCCCAGGTTGTGTCACAGCTGGCCATGACCGGGAGCCCCATGGGGTGGGCGCATAATTGGCCCAGCGTCGTCCGGGTTAGGGGAGGGCTTGGCCCGGGGGATTTCCTTGGTTCGTCATGCTCTAGCGACTCCTTGTGGCCGACCGGGCACCTGCAAGCTGACCTCAGTTGGACGGTCTTTCCTCCAACACATAGGCACACATTGGTGCAGATAGCTTCTGGGTTAAGTGAGCAGTGTGTTAAGAAGCAGCGAAGCAGAGCAGTGCGACAGGTCATGTTTCGGGGGACACAACTCCCACAGAACTACTTGACCTCTTACTCCCATCTCTCTCGAGATGAAAGTCTGCGAGAAATGAAGGCTGGCTACCCAATAACCTGGCCACTTGACCCCATCACCTCCTCCAGACCATCTCTACAGACCTTCTCCCATTCCTCACTTGCCTCAACTAATCCCTGACCACTGGCTGCGTCCCCCCTGACTTCAAGTTTGCCTCTCCTTAAGAAACCAACACGTCATCCCTCTGACGTCAACAACTACAGACCAGTATCCCTTCTTTTCTATCCAAAACACTTGAGTGTGCTGTAACTCTCTCGTTATCATTCTCAGAACAATCTTGTTGATCCTAACCAGTTAGGCTTCGAGTCGTGTCACTCATCCGAGACTGCTCTCCACTCTGCCAAAGCTGACTCGGTGTCTGCACCACGTACTCTCACTACTGGTCTTTACACTAAGTCATTCTGCTCTGTCATATCCTTTCATGGTCTTCCTATCATTGCTATGCAAATGACACCACTTTTTCTCCTCCCCCCCTTCTGACAGTCAGGTGGAGACACACATCTCTGCGTGCCTGGCATATCTCAGCTTGGATGTCGGCCCACCACCTCAAGCTCAACAAAACACAGCTGCTCTTCCTCCCAGGGAAGGCCTGCCCGCTCCAAGACCTCTCCATCACAGTTGACAACTCAAAGGTGCCCCACTCCCAGAGTGCAAAGAACCTTGACGTGACCCTGGACAACACTGTCATTCTCTGCAAACATCAAAGCAGTGACTCGCTCCTGCAGGTTCACTCTCTTCAGAGTACAACCTTTCTGCACACAGGAAGCGGCGCAGGTCCTAATCCAGGCACGTCTAGACTACTGCAACTCTTTTGGCTGGGCTACCAGCTTCTGCCATCAAATTCCTGCAACTTAGTGGAACAAGCTTCCCCCTAAAGTCAGGGCAGCGGAGTCCCTGCCCATCTTTCAAAAACATCTGGAAGAAATGTGTTGAGGGAAATGTAGTCGATACAATTATGATGTATTGTCTCACCTAACCATCTTAAGATGAATGCACTAATTGAAAGTCGCTCTGGATAAGAGCTTCTGCTAAATGACGAGAATGGAAAGCGTAGAATGAAAAGTATGTGCTCACAGACCTAGACACACATTATGGTTACATATGGTTCTTATGCATAGCTCATTTGTGTACAAATCTGTTTATTCGTGAAAACTTGAACTAAGAGGGTACATTTATTAACTTTTTTATTTTACCTTTATTTAACCAGGCAAGTCAGTTAAGAACAAATTCTTATTTTCAATGACGGCCTAGGAACAGTGGGTTAACTGCCTGTTCAGGTGCAGAACGACAGATTTGTACCTTGTCAGCTCGGGGGTTTGAACTCGCAACCTTCCGGTTATTAGTCCAACACTCTAACCACTAGGCTACCCTGCCGCCCCAGGGTAAATCAATGTTAATCCCTTTTTGAAAGCACCCCTTTTGATTTGAAGCAAACTTTACATACATATTTGCCCATTGTAGAAGTGCTCACAAAGTTACTTTTTGGGCCCGAATGCCAAAAGATTCATGAAGTTAAAAAGGTACCAGAAATCCTTGTCTTCATCACTGCAAAAGAGAAACGGTTGAGATTGATATCAAAAACTCCTCAATTTGTAATTTTTATTTAATTTTTTACCTTAAACGTTATTTTTCTAAAAACATGTAAACTACTGTTTAATTAGATTTACATATGTTGTAGCTTAGAGCCTTGTGTTGTGCTCACCATCGGTTGAGACATGTTCTTGAATACGGGGTGGGTGTCATGTTTTGGTAACTAAATGTACTGAAATGGGAATAAAATTTACATTTCCACTTTCAAATTGTACCACAAATATGGTGTGAGGGAGAATGTTGCTGAATGGGAATATCTGTTTGTTTTAATTATACTGTTTGTACTCCATAGGAAACCTATTGAAATCATAGAAATATAGACAATATAAACATGACCATTTAAGTTGACATCTGATGATGGGTGGACGGGCGGCCATCTCTGTGGTAGTAATTAGAAGTAACAATTTTAATTGAATTTACATTTCAATGGTGTACCAGCAAAACTACAGTGGCCTCTGAAGGAGGGATAGGTCCATTCTATGAATAATTGTTCTACGCTTGAAATGACATCCACCATTCAAGAGCATGTTGTGTCTCAACAGATAGCGGGCACAACACACGCAGAAGATGTGAAGTTGGGTCGAAGCTACAATATACATCCATCTCAACAAAAAAATCTGAGTTTCCTCATTTATGCTAATTAGTAAAAACGTTTTTTTATTATAACATTTTTTGGGAAGAAATTAACAAATAGTTTGACAACCCTGCTTGTGAGCTTTTGATATCATTTCAACAGTTTATATTTTCCCAGTGATGAAGACATGGATGTCTCATGGTATGGTATACAGTGGATGAACTTTGAGCACCTTTATCTCCTGAATGTTTTGGCAATTAGGTCCAAAAAGTCACTTTCTGGCCCCTTCTTCCATGGGCAAACATCAATGGAAAGTTTTGCTTCAATCAAAAGGGATGCCGTCAAAAATGTATTTAATTCAAATGGATTAAACCAACAGACAATTGTGTGTGCGCGCGAATACTGCGTGTGTGGGAGTCAGATAATGGGTGAGAACTGATGAGTCCAAGCCTCATCTCTGGTCATGTTTACACAAACACAAATTCAGATAAACACAGCCCCCCTGACCCCAACTCCAACTCGTCCCCCATTCATCTCCTAACCTCTCAAGCACCATCTCTTTTTATCTACTTTTACCACTATCACTCTCCTTCAAATGTCCCATTCTTAATCCATTTCCTCCCTCCCCACTTTTTCTCTGCCCATCCACAATAGCAGCCTTTCCAGGAGGGCCATCAATCTTCTTCAAGGAGAGCAGAGACAGAGAGCGCTAAGGCTACGGCAGATTACCAGCTCTCCTTACTGATCACTGCTGCTGCTCACTGGACAACAGGGAGGGAGGCACAGGGAGGGAGATCGTGGTTGGAGCCCCAAACCAGGAGAGCGCTACGCCCACCAAATCTGCAAACGGTATTTGCATCCTAATTCAGAGGTGTATACATTTAAATCCAAACTGAGAACTCCCTACCTGTCCAACCAACACCCGTCTGTCTGTCCCCTGAGAGGACTCAGAGCCTAAGGAGAGAGCATTTAGCTAGGTTTTCTATAGATAGATAAGACCCACTTCTAGTCTTTAGTCTATATGTAATGACAGGGTAGAGGCAATAGTCCAGTGATTGTGGAGATCCGTAACCAGCCTACAAGGGTCGGCTTCCACTTACAGCCTGTGAGATACGGTAGAGTTAGAGGGAGAGTGTAGGACAAGTGAGGGGCAGATAAGATAGCGGTGGAAGAGAGGGGAGCATTATGCGTTAGGTATAGGCTGGGAGGCAGGTGGGCAATGAAGCAGCTGATGTTTATTCACTTGTCAAAACGCTACAGGCAAAGACATGCAAGGTGTGCCTTCCGGAGACTTCTGGGCAGAACAGAGAGGGGTGTGTGTAGCTAAGGGGAGGTATTATGGTGTTAGTGTGGGGGGTGTTAGATATTTATTTACAGGCCAGGATTAGGGGGATGAGGCAGAGAAGAGACGTGACCTCGCAGCCAAGAGTTGTTTTTTTTTACGAGACGCCTCACAATAATCCACACACCCACGCCTGTGCCACCACCAAGGCCAGTCCTCTACTCTAGAGAGAGGCTGGTGGAGGAGGGGGTGAGGACTGAACGACAAGGGCTCAGATCTTATATATCTCCATGCTATCTTCAGTAACCCCCTGCAAGTTCAAAATCTAACTGGAATAATAAGAATCACTAATATCCTTCTGCAATGTAAGGCCCTGTCCTTGTTTCTCCTTCTGAAAGCAGGGTCATCTCAGCTTGGATAAGAACCTAAGCACCAGGATAGCTTTATACATTTATCCTATAATGTAATGCAACGCCTCTTCCTCCTCACTGAGGTTAATGCTTTATACATTTATCCTATAATGTAATGCAATGCCTCTTCCTCCTCACTGAGGTTAATGCTTTATACATTTATCCTATAATGTAATGCAATGCCTCTTCCTCCTCACTGAGGTTTATACATTTATCCTATAATGTAATACAACGCCTCTTCCTCCTCACTGAGGTTAAGGCTTTGGGGGTGTTGCCAACTTTCAGTACGCTGTCACCTTGTTGTCTGGGGATCGGAGTTGAGGACAGGGGTTATACTTAGAGTTGTCTACATACTGTACGTCCCTCCACAGCACTGAATTGGGATCAGTAGCTCTGTTCAAGGCCTCTGTGACACATGGCGGGGAGGAGAGGTACAGCTCAGCGCTAAAGACTGACACTAACTTAATCACTGATAATTGAGTCGGCTGCTGGGGAAGGTGCAACATTAAAAGGGGCAATCTGCAGTTAAGGGATGGGGCTGGAGAAATGTAACCACTATGAAATTCATAGGCAGAGCTATGAATGCAAGGACTGACAAAATGTAAGTCTGAACTATGTTTTGAGGCTATATAGTATTTGTTTACACTTAGTTTACAAACAGTGGAGTAAAACAAGGTTATATTTTGGGTTCTGATGGGGTATGACAGTAGAACTAAGCTCATGAGGCATTTCTAAGTTGTATTCTTGAAGAATATAACTTACTTATCATTCATACGTTTAAAAAAATGGATGCCACAACTGCAGATTGCCCATTTAAAGGATAAAAACGGTAGGCAAGGCTGGCTCAGCCCGTCATTGGGTGTCTAATCACAGAAGACGCACACACACACACACACATCAGATCACTACCGGCTATTAGCTCAGAACCACTCAGGACCCTCAAAGGGCTTTGATCAGTCGAGGACACAGCACACACACACCGTCAGAGGAGCGAGGGACAGAGAGACAGACAAGATGAGTGTCCTTCCCTGTCATCAGGACCCTGAGGTGTCCAAGGAGATGACAGTGGGGCATATTCAAAGGGCTGTCTGCCTCCATAGCTGCCCCCAAGAAGCTTGGATCAATTACACTGTAACTTCTTGAGTTAGGCTGCTACCCCAAAGTTTAGGGGGGGAATGTAACCCCAAATCCATGGCCTCCAATATCATCAACTTGAGCAACAACACATGTTCTTGCTAGTGATCCCAGCAGCAGTTTTAGTGTGTGATGGGTGATGAGACAGGTAAAATGACAGTGGGTTGTATAAAGCCTATAGCAGTGGGTTGTGCATAGCCTATAGATAGCTGGTGAGTGGATTTATGAAGATGGAGGGATCCTGTAATAGAATGTTGATGAATTGACCAGCCTCCACCCTTTCCTGACCATAGGGAGCATGTCTGGGAGAATGAGACTGGATATATGTCAAACTGTCTAGAGCTGCAGGGTTAAATATCAACTGATAAAACTACTGCTCTAACTACATAGAAGAAAGGAAAGGACACACTAGGAAAGGCCAAACAGGAACAAGCAGAGAGGACAAGCTCTTCCCTATAATTAAGAGTTTCTCCCACAAATGCTTACAACCTCACACTGCCAAATTAAACGTTTTTGAGCACACACACACACACACACGTTTCTTTATTGTGCCGCAACATCCACACACATTGCTGTTGTGGCTCAGTGCATGGATGCCGTGAGATCAAAGATTTTACAGTTCGCATGAGATGCTTTAGCGGTGGACTGCAGGGGTCTGACATCCCCTGCCATGGAGAGAGGTATGGAGCAATGGAGGAGAGGGAGCAGTAGAGGAGAGAGAGAAAATAAGAGGGAAAAAAAATGAGCGAGAATCCAAATGAAAGGCTGCCAAGCAAAAAGAAGAGGTAGAGTATCTGTACACAGAAAAGCAATAGTAAGCAGACATAATGAAAGAAGATGAGAAACTTCTCTCACACATTGAGATTTTATTTCTGAAATGGGCAGAAGAATGTAGATTTGAGTTGAAGACAAAATGCCTCACACAAATCACAATATCAAACAATTACTCTGATCAGAATTGGATCAGAGGCCAACATTAGAGTAATGTTTTATTTAGGGATGTGCCAAATGAACATTTTTTTCTTAACGTTTAAACTACCATGTTTGGGGGGGGGGCGTATAAACCGATAAGAGAGAAAAACTATCCACATTTATTCATCATGCAAATTAAAATGGTCCTATTACAGATGTATGACCGTTAGGGCCGGCCAATGAAATTATCTACCGCGACCCTTGACACACAGGACGCAGTACAGTAACATGTCCATAATTGATCACTTTGACAATTTAAATTCTGCTCCAGCATAGAACGTTCAATTGTTTCCCTGACAACAAACATTGCTGATTGATGTGCTGCTGTGTCATTTATGCTGTTTTTTTACGGTAGGGTAGCTAGAAGTGCTTTCTTTCTACTAAATGTCTTCGTAAGTCACAATAACTAAGATACTTTAAAGTACTGTTTTTTAGTCAGAGCACAGGCAGCAGGCATGCTAGGATTGAAAGTTCTGGTCGCCTAGTGATGGAAGGTTGTCCCGCGCCGGCATTCATTTACAGACAAGTAAAATGGCGTTCATGTCTCCAGAGAAGGTTTCTTGTCGGGGTTTAGCCTACCCTAACAGTCAAACAAGCATGTCGTAACCGAGGCACTTTCAAGGGGACACATCATTATATCTGAAAATGGTCATCAATACAGGCTACACCAGTAGCCTACTGTAATTTCATATGAGACAGAAACACCCCTACCCACTAAGCAACTAAGAGAAGCCTACCCAGTGCAAGACTGGCCCGAAGATACTGTATACCGCCAACACCAGTGCCTTGAATAGCCTAAGCGAGGATATTCTACATGCAACAGACCAGACTGAACACACACTTGGGTCATTAGCGAAGAGAAAGAGCAGGCAGGCCAGCATGAGGGAGAGAGAGGAGGGGCAGGCAGAACCGTACTCATCTTGGTAATCTGCATCTCGCAATGTCTTAATTGTCTTCCATGCCTCGCAAATTCACCAAAGTAGCCTAAAGTTCACCTCTTCCTCCCTGAGTTTATTTAAATTACACTACCTTCTGTAGGCCTTTATAGCCGTAGTCTAGTTGGGCTATAACAAAGGGATTAAAACTAAATAATAATAGCTGCACTGTGACTTTAATATGTGGGGTGGGGGTTCAGTTAGGGATTTCTTAAATTTAAGGATCCCAACTTCATTTAAATGTTCACACCTTTAGTTTAATTAATGTACAGAAATCAAAAAATCCTACATGTCAAAATGTAGATGATATGTATATTGGTACATAGTGGAGCGGAAGGTAGCCTAGTGGTTTGAGCGTTGGACTAGTAACCGAGCTGGTAAATCCCGAGCTGGTAAAAAAAAAAATCTGTCGTTCTGCCCCTGAACAGGGCAGTTAACCCACTGTTCCTAGACCGTAGGATAGGAATTTGTTCTTAAATAAATAAAAGGTTAAAAAAATTGGCTACAGCTTCATGTCCAAACCGATGCTGACATGAGGTGGCCAAACTTTAATGAGACTTAAAAAATATAGTGATGATTGACAAATATAAATGAAGAATAACTAACATGAGCATCTAAAGGCTTGATTCTGTCGACATACTGGAGGCACGGTTCATTCAGGTCAAATGGTCACAAGACTGGAGAGTGAAGTGCCTGTGGAGCACCACACGTCACCCACCTTAAATCTGAGCGGGGCGGTTTGCATTTTAAAACTATTTAACCATAAACATAATTGTTTAAAAACTGGAAATGTAATGTAATTTTATGAAGCATGTACCTTGTTTCAAACGAGCCTAGCATAGCCAAAATACAACCACAGAAATGTTGAGAGAATTATTTTAACACTTAATACACCATTGAAAGCAGCATGATTCTCATGTACTACTGGTTTTCAGCATAATCCTAGTCATTTTAGTAAACCATGCTAGTTAATGCATCTTTAGATCTCCCCTTAATTTTTTACATGAAACCACTGGTGCATGCAGTGTGCTTCTGAGATGTTTTCCTGCTCCTTGCATTTTGGAACATTCGCGCATAGCCTACAGCCATGATCGCATTGTTGAGCAGAAAATATAAAGAAATAAAACTATCAACATTTTAAGGTAAACGGTCTGATCTGTTGCATCATTGGTTTAAAAAAATATATACATATGTGCAGTGGTTGGATGAATTTTAAAACAGTCCGTTTTAAAACAGACATTTATCATCATCACAGGGACAACGGGAATCCCTTAATATCGAGCCCTGTAGGGAAAAGTATTTTGTTATAACATTGTATTTTGAGATGGGCTTGACTATGCAAAGAGTGTAGCAAACATTGTGGTCTGATTCTCTATGGTAAAAAAAAAGATGGTAATGCATGGGTCCTTGATCATACAATGACGTGCAAATGGTGTTCGTGGCATGACAAGCAAAAAGTTCATGTCTAGCCCTGCCACTCCATATTCCCTTGACAAGATCTCCACAGCGATGTCAGCTCTGCCTCATGAATATTCATCCACTTCATTAACACACAAGTGGGGAAACAACATATTGCATGAGCCTGACATTATTTGGAGAGAAGGAATAAAATACAGATGGGACAGACGCTAGAGAAAGAGGAGAGTCCACTAGTAGAGACAGACAACACAATAACTCTTTACTGAACCTCAAGAGTACCAGAAAGTTGTCCTACATTATTCCACGATCCAGCAACCCCCTTCCAAACCCAGATAAGGCTCTCGAAAAGCAGGAGCAAAGGCAAGGACATCAGGCTGGGAATTACATGCAATTTACCTTGGAAATCCTCCAGGAACAAAGGCGACAAACAGCTGCAATTTCTCTGCTCATGTCTGGCTCCACACACAATGAACAGCTAAGTGCAGCGTGGAGGAAGCCACAGAGCAATCTGCTGTCATTCTACTGCCATTCAGCCAGAGAAGAGAGTCTGCAACTTGGTGTTGTTTTTCCAACCGGCCACCACAAATACACACACTCAATCACACGTGTACAAAGAATGTATGTTTCCTGCACATAGGTTATGCAAACCCACTCCCACAACAGAGACATACTCAATCCACTTAGCCACAGACACACACTGACAAACCTACACACAAACAAGATTATTTTCTCTTCATGCTGTAATGCCAGTGAATCTCTTAAGAGAGACGGCCATGGGGGAAATCTCCATTCTCTAGTGATGTCCTCAGAGACCCAGCACACGATATTTCTCAGCTAACCTCTTTGATGACTGAAAAAGTGGGCCGCTTTGGGGAAGCGATAAGACAAAGTCAGTCGTCACCCAAAAACTTTGTCCAACCTTGTCCCCAGCTCTTTAAGGGCTGCGTAGCGAGGGCCTCGGACAAAAACACCCAACTATAATTGGAACACGGCCCAGGAATCAATACTGCTGCTCAAGTAACGGTCCTCAGCCAGAGCCATTTCATATTATACCCTCCATACCTGTTTCTCTGACAACAAAAAAAAGAGAGAAAAAAAAAACTCAATTTCAGAATGGTATGAACTATCGATTTCACTACCGCAATCCTCTTCCACCCCCAACATCACCTCTCTCCCCCATCTCACTCGCTCTCTCTATACCTCCACCTCACCTACTATATAACTCCTTTTCTCGTTCCATCTTATCTAGATTTGTTCATCTTTTTAGCTCCATCTTCGCACATAACACTCCTCACTCCACCTGCATTAAACCCGTTGCTCTCACTCCCAATTACTTAGACGATAGTTTAGTATCTCCCTCTGTAAAGTCTCACATCTTTCACCCTCCATCCCTGTCTGGGCATCTCTTTGTATCATTTCACCTTTGACCTTGAATTTGCACAGCTCTTAAACCCTGTCTCACCCAACCCTCAGAGATACTACCCCTAGATGGGTGATTCATTCCCAAAATACCAAACAGCCATAGGGAAATTACCTTTGAATTCAATTGGACTCGCATCACAACAGCAAGATGGTCTACTGCTGCTTTCCAAGCTCAAATGGCAATAAATACCAGCACGATTAGATCTGACTTTGGGGCCATGGCCGCTTCTAAATCACTGCATTGTCATTGATATTCAGATAGCTTCTCGGGGTCAGCGGCAAGGCTACTCGGCCAGGGAGAAGTAGGCCTCAAGCCCCCAGACAAGGCAGGCCTCCAGCCCACACTCTCCACACCCAGCCAGCCAGACGCTCACTAAGCTAAATCGCCGCCAGCACAGCAAGGCAGCACATTTAAATACACCTAAATGGCAGATGGAATGAGCGGTGTCTGGTTTCCCGATACCGATGGAATTTACACTTACGAGTGTTTCAGCAGTGCGTCTTTCCAATAAAGGCCAAAGATGTAATACGCGTTTCCCAAAACACCACGCAGAGAGAATGGTCGCTAAGTGCGTTGTCGGAGCATGTGTTGATACTGATAGGCCAGAAAGAAAAGGCAGTGCTGCTCTCGGATTAGCTTTCTCCATTAAAAATCTTACCTTAACATTAGAATTATTTCACAATACTGACGAAGGAGCAGAATTTAGAATGAAGTTACCACCTAAGGCTGCAAATATTGAGGCGTCTTATTCTAATGCTTACCCAATAAAAATGCACTTAGTCACCGATTGGCACATCATTGCGCATATTAGGCCACACATCATGAAATATATCGAGGCAAATTAGAGAAATTTGCCAAATAGAACAATTGATTGAACATGAAATATATTTCTATATGATTGAAATAGGCCTATAGCTTATTGTTAATATTTGAATGCAGTTCTCAGTTTTCATTTGAACAATATTTTTAAACATAGCTTGGAATTAATTGCAAATACACTGACAACTCTGTATTTGTAGTTATCGGCAGTCACAGAGACAGATAAACCATTTGATTCTGTTTAGCGGAGATCTTCTGTGTTTAAAATGACGTGGGGGGGCATCTAACGGCGGACTTAGCTGTTCTATGAGCAGTCTGAGGCTAGCATTCAATTCCAAGCATTTTCAAGTGCAACGTTGGATTTAACAATGCTCTTACGAAGGCTCTAACGATGAACTGAGCCTTATGATGCTTTTGGGAAACCGGCCCGAGGTTTGTGTTTCACTTTAAAATGGATGCCATAATGTATGCCATAATGTTTTAGTCTGGCTGTTTTAGTCTGGCTGAAAAATGGCCTGGCGTCTCTTTATGGTAACAAAACAAATCCACTTCGTCTGCGTCAGTCCTGCTCCCACCCTGTTACTGGAGTGCGGGAATGAGCAGTGGAAAACAATTAGATACCGCCACTGTCTGCATCAGTCACACGCACACAAAATACATTTCATCCCACACATCCGAAACAGCCAATAGCACAGGCAGGCATTTGCGACCCCAATCCATATTTCAATTTCCAACCTCTCAGCAAAGTAATTCAATACTTGTTGCATTCCCTCACAAGTAATCAGCATTGTGAGAAATGGGCTTCTTCTAAAGCTGCACCTGTAGTGTCACACTGACTCACACACATTTACTGGTGCTGCACACACACCTATTACCACCATTATCCACATATATATTTATATATACACTTAACACAGGTGGAAAGACACAGTCACACAACTAAACTGCCTGGATGCACACTCCGGTGCTCTTCTCCTCACGGCTCTGTGGCCATGTGGAAGCGGAGGCTGGCGGGTATTAGCGACAAATTTAGGAGCTTAAACAGCGACAGCTTTACGATGCCTGAGCGGCCTCTACCACTCCATTGCTGTCAGATTACATTAGCTTGCCCTTCACCATGCACTTCGATTGGCTGTTATTCCTAGCAGTTACAGAAGCACCTCACGTAAATAAAACAAAGTGTTTTGTCCTATGGATGGTGTGTAGAGTGCATCTCCGCTAAATCGAGTGCTGTCCAATTTAACATAACATAGAATGGATGGAGTTGGCTGGGAAGTGATGGCTGGCTAGGGGTTTTGCGTGCAGTGAAACGACTAGGTAGGCATTGCAGTACCGGTAACCTTTGAAGTGTTCCATCGCCAGTCATGGTCATGAATGTTTTGTGCAACGGAAATGTATTTTACCATTTTGGCCTAATCACTGACTACAGCCTGACTAACTACGGAACATTGGAAACCTGTGCCTGCTCTGAGGATCCTTTCCTGGCAACGCAGTCTGGAAGCACGTACAGAATTTGTCTTCATACAGAGAAGCACTTTTCTGTTGACAACCAGAGGGTTTTCCTTACCGTTATGAGATGGCTGTCTCTCAGCACAGCCACACTGACTGGTGAGGCCAACATGTCAAATCAAGGTAAGTACTCCAGTCAGACAAGTACTCCACTCACACCAAAATGACTTTCCCAGTTAAAACAGCTGCCAAGATGAAGTCTCTGCACTCAAGCCACAACTAAACACATGTCTGTCTTCAGACTTTCACAGGCCCCATTTTCCTCATCAATAGAGCCAAAACTCTCACTTACACTGAAATAGTGTAGGCCTATCAATTTTGAGGTGTCTGTTGGAGCAGGTGTGTATCAGGTGAATGAGTACTTCTAGTGCAGCTCCTTGAGGGCAGCTTTTAGGGCTGGGACTGTAGTGGGTGTCCCAGTAGTTGTTATCTATGCGGTCTCAGAGCATACCTCACTAAACCACTCAGATGCTCAACTAACCTCCAACAAAGCTCCCTCAGTTTCAACCTGCGTGTGTTTACAATCTGGAAAAATGCAGAAGGACCACACAAGAATGATTGAGAATTCCCACAGCACTTCATGTACTAAAACTAATCTTGCGTCAACATTTTATTTGGTGAAATACCAGCTGTGCCCCAAAACGCCCACTTAAAAAACATCTGCCACCTTAATTTGCTCTGTCTGTGCATGGTTAACCATATTGACAATTTCACAGTTTCTCATCTTTAGGCAGGACCTTATTCTGCAATGCAGCAACCCCTCAGCCTGGCTCTTCACATTCTCTATGGAGCTCCGTTTCTGGCAAAGGACACTATGCTGCACAACTCATGCAAACAAATACGGGAGACAAGAGATGGTCACTATCTGGCAGGATACAGGCAGTTGTGGGATGGTGGCTTCAGAGGAAATGGTGGGTTCATAATGTGGCAAAAAAAATTATTTACTTACGCACAGGGCCCCTGTGAGAATTACTAATGTATTCATTTCTAGAAATAACCCACCTCTTTCCCGCACACCAACTGCATAAAATAAATCTTTCCTTCACAAATGGTCAAGCTAAAACCAGCTGTCAAACCATTGTCAGACAAGCGCGAGGCAGCGTAGATTGGCTAGCTAACTAGCTCAGCTGGCTAACCAACTAGCTAGCAAGCTGGCGAAGTAGGAAACTACAACAAGTGTTTTGTTACATTTTAGCACGATTAGCTAATGTTTGGTAGACGATTTGTCAGGGCTAGCTTCCGACGAGCTAGCTACCAGTCTGCTAGTTAGTTAACTAGCTAGCGAGCGAACGTTCGCTAGCTAAGTGTAGCTTGCTATCTCGAACATCAACAGTCGAGATTGTTGAGGAGGTAAAATAGATAGATACAAGTTGGCTAAGTGCCTTCCGTATTCCTGTTAGATACCAAACTCACATGTTCACTGGTGTTTGGTCTCAGAATGAAAGCGAGTACAAACAAAGTTTCCTTTTGTTTTAAAACTCACCTTTTTTCAGTCTGTTCCACGACAGGATAGGATTTTTTTTGTCAGCACTGGCACTCTACATCCGGGTTATGCCTGTGACGAAAGCATGCACGCCCATACCAAAACATTGCCATGCTTTGTTATTTTAGCGAAATACTTTATTCATGAATGTACATGTCTTATTAATAGATTTATTCATGTAAATATAAAAGTCAAAAACCTCTGTTTATTATTTTTGAGAATTAAATTGAACATTAATTAAACACAATTCATTCTTCTCATAGCAAAAAAAAACAATCAAGACAAGTTATTTTTATAATGTATTGTCTGTATTCCCCTCACTGTCGTTTGTAATACTTGTATACTCTGTTGTAAACTTATTGTTTTTCTATATATTTTGAATAGGTTTACAATAAAGTATAGATTAAAAATATAATTGCCATGCTGTGATAGGACAGTCAGTATGTGAAAAAGCCTGATGATACTGTGCCTTGCAAAAGTATTCGGCCCCCTTGAACTTTGCGACCTTTTGCCACATTTCAGGCTTCAAACATAAAGATATAAAACTGTATTTTTTTGTGAAGAATCAACAACAAGTGGGACACAATCATGAAGTGGAACGACATTTATTGGATATTTCAAACTTTTTTAACAAATCAAAAACTGAAAAATTGGGCGTGCAAAATTATTCAGCCCCTTTACTTTCAGTGCAGCAAACTCTCTCCAGAAGTTCAGTAAGGATCTCTGAATGATCCAATGTTGACCTAAATGACTAATGATGATAAATACAATCCACCTGTGTGTAATCAAGTCTCCGTATAAATGCACCTGCACTGTGATAGTCTCAGAGGTCTGTTAAAAGCGCAGAGAGCATCATGAAGAACAAGGAACACACCAGGCAGGTCCAATATACTGTTGTGAAGAAGTTTAAAGCCGGATTTGGATACAAAAAAGATTTCCCAAGCTTTAAACATCCCAAGGAGCACTGTGCAAGCGATAATATTGAAATGGAAGGAGTATCAGACCACTGCAAATCTACCAAGACCTGGCCGTCCCTCTAAACTTTCAGCTCATACAAGGAGAAGACTGATCAGAGATGCAGCCAAGAGGCCCATGATCACTCTGGATGAACTGCAGAGATCTACAGCTGAGGTGGGAGACTCTGTCCATAGGATAACAATCAGTCGTATATTGCACAAATCTGGCCTTTATGGAAGAGTGGCAAGAAGAAAGCCATTTCTTAAAGATATCCATAAAAAGTGTTGTTTAAAGTTTGCCACAAGCCACCTGGGAGACACACCAAACATGTGGAAGAAGGTGCTCTGGTCAGATGAAACCAAAATTGAACTTTTTGGCAACAATGCAAAACGTTATGTTTGGCGTAAAAGCAACACAGCTCATCACCCTGCTTTTCTTCAGCAGGGACAGGGAAGATGGTTAAAATTGATGGGAAGATGGATGGAGCCAAATACAGGAACATTCTGGAAGAAAACCTGATGGAGTCTGCAAAAGACCTGAGACTGGGACGGAGATATGTCTTCGAACAAGACAATGATCCAAAACATAAAGCAAAATCTACAATGGAATGGTTCAAAAATAAACATATCCAGGTGTTAGAATGGCCAAGTCAAAGTCCAGACCTGAATCCAATCGAGAATCTGTGGAAAGAACTGAAAACTGCTGTTCACAAATGCTCTCCATCCAACCTCACTGAGCTCGAGCTGTTTTGCAAGGAGGAATGGGGAAAAAATTTCAGTCTCTCGATGTGCAAAACTGATAGAGACATACCCCAAGTGACTTACAGCTGTAATCGCAGCAAAAGGTGGTGCTACAAAGTATTAACTTAAGGGGGCTGAATAATTTTGCACGCCCAATTTTTCAGTTTTTGATTTGTTAAAAAAGTTTGAAATATCCAATAAATGTCGTTCCACTTCATGATTGTGTCCCACTTGTTGTTGATTCTTCACAAAAAAATAGTTTTATATCTTTATGTTTGAAGCCTGAAATGTGGAAAAAGGTCGCAAAGTTCAAGGGGGCCGAATACTTTCGCAAGGCACTGTACAGTCTTCTTCTTCCTCTTCTTCTTATTCAATAAAATTACATAACAATAACAAGGCTATGGGTGTACCGTCCTGAGTCAATATGCTGGGATACAGGTTAATCCAGGTCATTTGCACATGTAGGTAGAGGTAAAGTGACTATGCATAGATAATAAACAGTGAAGTAGCAGCAGTGTAAATGGTTCGGAGAGCCATTTTATTAATTGTTCAGCAGTCTTATGGCTTGGGGTAGAAGCTGTTAAGGAGCCTTTTGGACCTAGACTTGGCGCTTCAGTACCGCTTGTTATGCGGTAGCAGAGAGAACAGTCTATGACTTGGGTGACTGGAGTCTGACTATTTTTTTTGGTCCTTCCTCTGACACCACCAAGTATATAGGTCCTGGATGGCAGGAATCTTGGACCCAGTGATGTATTGGGCCGTATGCACTGCCCTCTGTAGCACCTTACAGTCAGATTCCGAGCAGTTGCCATATCAAGAGGTGATACAACCGGTCCGGATGCTCTCGATAGTGCAGCTGTAGAACTTTTTGAAGATCTGGGGACAAATGCCAAATCTTTCCAGTCTCCGATGGGAGAAAAGGTGTTGTCGTGCCCTCTTCACAAATGTCTTGGTGGGTTTGAACCATGATAGTTTGTTGGTGATGTGGACACCAAGGAACTTGAAATTCTCGACCCGCTCCACTACAGCGCCATCAATGTTAATGGGGGCCTGTTCAGCCGTCCTTTTCCTGTAGTCCACGATCATCTCCTTTGTCTTGCTCACATTGAGGAAGAGGTTGCTGTCCTTGCACCACACTGCCAGGTATCTGACCGCCTCCCTATAGGCTGTCTCATCGTTGTCGGTGATCAGGCCCACCACTGTTGTGTCATCAGCAAACTTAATGATGGTGTTGGAGTCATGCTTAGCCACGCAGTCATGGGTGAACATGGAGTACAGGAGGGGACTAAGCACGCACCCCTGAGGAGCCCCCGTATGGAGGATCAGTGGGCCAGATGTGTTGTTGCCTACCATTTACCACCTGGAAGCGGCCAGTCAGGAAGTCCAGGATCCAGTTGCAAATGGAGGTATTTAGTCCCAGGGTCCTTAGCTTAGTGATGAGCTTTTGGGCATTAGGACCTTGAACAATGAGCTGTAGTGAATGAACACCATTCTCACATAGGTGTTCCTTTTGTCCAGGTGGGAAAGGGCAGTGTTGAGTTCGATTGAGATTGCGTCTTCTGTGGATCTGTTGGGGCGGTATGCGAATTGGAGTGGGTCTAGGGTTTCCGGGATGATGGTGTTGATGTGAGCCATGACCAGCTTTTTAAATCACTTCATGGCTACCGATGTGAGTGCTATGGGGTGGTAGTCATTTTGTCTGGTTACCTTCGCATTCTTGGGCACACGGACTATGGTGGTCTGCTTGAAACATGTAGGTATTACAGAGTCGGTCAGGGAGAGATTGAAAATGTCAGTGAAGACACTTGCCAGTTGGTCCACGCAAGCTCTGAGTACAAGCCCTGGTAATCCGCGTCATCTGACAACTTCCGCATTGAGCGAGTCACTGGTACTTCCTGCTTTAGTTTTTGCGTGTAAGCAGGAATCAGGATAGAATTATGGTTTTGCCAAATGGAGGGCGAGGGAGAGATTTGTATGCATCTCTGTGTGTGAGTTTTCCTTTCCTCTGGTTGCACATGTGACATGCTGGTAGAAATGAGGTAAAATAGATATAAGTTTGCCTGCATTAAAGAAGCTCTTCTTCTGGATGAGCATTTTCTTGTTTGCTAATGGCCTTTTACAGCTCGTTGACTGCAGTTTTAGTGACAGCATCAGTTTGTGGTTAGTAAATAGACGGCTGCGAAAAATATAGATGAAAACTCTCTAGGTAGATAGTGTGGTCAACAGCTTATCATGAGGTACTCCACCTCAGGTGAGCAATACCAAGAGACTTCTTTAATATTAGACATTACGCACCAGCTGTTACTGACAAATAGACACACACCCCTGCCCCTCGTCTTGCCAGATGTAGCTGCTCTGTCCTGCCGATGCACGGAAAACCCAGCCAGCTCTATATTATCCGTGTCGTCATTTAGCCACGGCAAGGTGAAACATAATATATTAAAGTTTTTAATGTCCCGTTGGTAGGATAGTCTTGATTGTAGATAATCCTGTTTGTTTTCTAGTGATTGCACATTGGCCACCGATGGTGGTGGCGATTTACTCACTAACCTACGAATCCTCACAAGGCACCCCGACCTTCGCCCCCTGTATTTTTTCTTCACGCGAATGATAGGGATTTGGGGCTGGTCTCCGGGAAGCAGTATATCCTTTGTGTGGTTAGGAGCCCGTAAAACGGCAGCCATCCCCTATGGCAACATTGTAAGAACATTGTAAGAACATTTTCAAAGATTTTACTGAGTTACAGTTCATATAAGGAAATCAATCAATTGAAATGATTTCATTAGGCCCTAATCTATGGGTTTCACATGAATGGGAATACAGATATGCATCTGTTGGTCACACCATTTGCCTCATGCAGCGCAGCACATCTCCTTCACATAGAGTTTATCATCCTGTTGATTGTGGCCTGTGAAATGTTGTCCCAATCCTCTTCAGTGGCTGTGTGAAGTTGCTGGATATTTGCGGGAACTGTAACAAGCTGTCATACATGTTGATCCAGAGCATCCTAAACATGCTCAATGGGTGACATGTCTGGTGAATATGCATGCCATGGAAGAACTGAGACATTTTCAGCTTCCAGGAATTGTCTTCAGATAATTGCGACATGGGACCGTGTATTATCATGCTGAAACAAGATGTTATGGCGTCAGATAAATGGCACGACAATGGGCCTCAGGATCTCCTCACGGTATCTCTGTGCATTGAAATTGCCATTGATAAAATGTGATTGTGTTCATTGTCCGGAGCTTATGCCCGCCCATACCATAATCCCACCGCCACCGTGGGGCACTCTGTTCACAACATTGACATCAGCAAACCGCTCGCCCACACGTGCCATACACCATGTCTGCCATCTGCCCGGTACAGTTAAAACTGGGATTCATCCATGAAGAGCATGGATTAGTATACCAATTCCACACTCCCTCAAAATTTGAGACATCTATGGCATTGTGTCTTGTGACAAAACTGCACATTTTAGAGTGGTCTTTAATTGTCCCAAGCACAAGGTGCACCTGTGTAATGACCATGCTGTTTAATCAGCTTCTTGATATGCCACACCAATCAATGGATTATCTTGGCAAAGAAGAAATGCTCACGAACGGGGATGTCAACAAACATGTGCACCACATTTGAGGGAAATAAGCTTTTTATGCATATGGAAGATTTCTGGGATCTTTTATTTCAGCTCATGAAACATGGGACCAACACTTTACATGTTGCGTTTATATTTTTGTTAGGTATAAAATAAAATAATCAAATAAATCCCTACTAACTTCTAGCACATGCTCCCCCCAAAATCCCTCACAGGCCCCCCAATCCCATTAAACTTAATCTATATCATTCTGAAACAATCCACCTTTAGTATTATTCAGCATGTCAGCAACCTTTTCCACAGTAACATTTGTTACCTCCAATAACTATTTTGCCATTTCCACAATAACCTTCAACCTGGCATTTCTGCTTTCCACGACCAAAGCCGTGTTGATAACCTTACCAATGAAAGCTATGAAGTCAACTTTATTCATTATCAAAGTGTCCTTTGACAAAGCACATTCAAGAGCGCAAGATTTCTGAACAGGTCTTGAAACCATGCCAGGACCAGCAGAAGCACCAGCCCCGAAAGGAAGTCCACTTACTACAGGAGTCCGCACTGTAGTTCCACCAATCTGCACATGATACATCATGACTGATTCTATATCTCTGAGCCTCTCTTGCCTCTCTCTTAATCAGATAGGGAGTAAATAAGGCCCATCAAACACCATCACAACTTCCACTCCGAGACATTTTTACTATTACTTCCTACCTTACGGTGTCTTTATGCTTTCCATACTAGACGCTCCACTGCTTTCAGTATCATGATCTCTCTTCTTCCTATGTCTTTCCATGACAGACCATTCAGATCCTTGACCCTCATCCTTCCACTCCATATCATCAGAACTGTCACCCATAAAGATCGCATTCCAGCACAGCTGTTGCTTCCCCAACCTTTTCTCCATTTCCTCCACTTTGTCCGCACTACTAACCGCCATTTGATCTCATTCCAGGGCCATGTTCATGACGAAAATGTTGTTGATAGAAATACCACAAATAGAGCTGATGTGATTCCTTATTCTAGATGTCATAGGGGCTTGTTTATTCTATCTGAACATTCCAAAACGTTGTGTCCTCCTGTACGTGGCCCTGGTGAAAACTGTTGAAGCAGAAAGTGACAACGTCACAGTGTTGAAATGAAAGATGTGATTTTCACAAACAGATTGCATATTATTTTGTGGACTTTAATCTTTCATAGATTATTCATCTTGAACTGAAGTTCTTAGATTCTATTTCTGTGATCTTCTTCCAAGCAGTTGTCTACCGGGACATATGGTTTTGAAGGCAGAAGAAGTTTATAGAAATATAGTAAAGAAATGTAAAATATTTGTCAAGAAGAAAAAAGATAACTTTAAACGTTTATTGAACTCTTACTAAAATAAAAAAAATGCATTGGCACCGGCATCTGGATGTTGGCTTGAACATTTGTGATGTTCCCGAAACAGTGAATGTGTTTGCACTTTCCCACTCATAGCAAGGGGAACAGCCTTGACAGGAATACAATTACATATTTAATTTGTGATTTTTACTACCAAACATAACACACATGTTCATGAGTTATGCAAAATCCTTGTTATTCCAAGTCAATAGAATGCAGTCACCACATAGTAGTGTATTACCCTGTGACAATGTCTGCTCAGTCTGCAGGGTTGGCACCATGTTCTCCAGTAGCTTCACTCTGAAGGACTTTAATGCAATTATAAATAAATAAGCATGTGGTGGGGAAGAAGACGGGGCCCTTTGGGGACAAGCTGAGAGAAAATAGTGGAAGTTTAATTAAAGCTGCAAAACCATACTCCTACTCACACACACACACACACACAAGCACACACACTTAGTGAAACACACAAAGAAACACATACTGGGGAAAAATCGTTGTGTGTGCGTGCATGTGTGTGCTCATGGATGAGCTTTCATTATGTGTAGCATCTGGAGAATATCCACTCATGTGGCCACGCTTATCACTTCATTGGTTTTGATAATGTAATCATTATCATTATAAAGAAAGGAATTAGATTACCTGAATGTGGAAAAAAGTGAAGGCAAGATTTCCGGGAGGCAGGTCAAGTGGTGGTACAGTCAGTGTGCTTCAGTTGTGCACTCCTATCCCCACACCATAAAAAGGCAGCAGATTGTCTTTTTTTTGCTCACGTTTTTTGCTCATGTTTTTTGCTCATGTTTTTTGCTCATGTTTTTTTCTGATGAATGATTGAACTACCAGTCTCCCTGTAATTACCTGAGGGGTGTCAGGCGAGCAAATGTGCAGCCAGTAAAATGTTGATGAGGGAGTATTGAATTTGCACTTTAATTAGAGTGCTTATAGAGTGTGGATTACACGTAGCACTCCAGGTTCACCGCTCTCACTCAATTACTACACCAACCACACCATGGGAGGAGGGACAGAGGGAGGGGGAACGGGAACGGGAACGGGAGGGTTAGGGTTGGGAGAGAGAAGGTACAGGAGGAAATGAGGAAGGTTGGATATGACAGGATGAGGGGCTGAGGTGCAGTTTAGGTCATTTAGTGGACTGTACTGAGGACATGTGAGGAGAGTGAGAATAAATAATAGATGGGTTAGGCAAAAGGAAGACCCTGAGAAATGAAGAGAATTATGAAACATTGAGCAGAGAGGAAGGTTGAATACATTCCCAGTGCACTTCTGTACGTTTTATTAAAAGCAAGTGGATACCAACCACTCAGTCCAACAGTGATTACTTTTTGTCTGTTGAAGTGTTTATCTCCCCATTTTCCATTTATGTGCTGTTTATTTACATAATTATCCTTGAAGTTGAAGAGTCTAGACCGAGGAGTCAGTAAAAAAGGAGAGTAAACAACAACATCAAACCACAACAATGCGCCGGAGTCCCTGGGTAAATTCAGAAATGGATTTATTGAGCCAATGAGTGAATATCTCCGGCCATTTAGAGTGGATTTGTCTGTTAGGCAGCGATAAACGACAGCTTGCCTTTCTTCGGATTAGCTCCTCAGTTCTGAAAAGGAGATCGTTGAAGGACGTGCTTATAGAGTAAACAAGGCAATGGCAAGAAGGGAAAATAAACTCATTTGATTGATGGCTTGGCTGCACTTTAAAAGACAAAGCGAGATAATATGAATAATTAATTGTTACAGGTCATTATGGCGGGCTTTTACTACTTAATTACTGTTTGTGTTGTTTACACAATCAAGACAGACTCAGATTAAAACATTTCAAAGGGATAACTTGAACAGAGGCAATACAGTGGCAAAAATCTGTTTAAAATTCTTCAGTCAAACTTATATCACAATTTATCATAATTAATTATAAAATATATATATATATATTTTTATATATCCCTACACAAAATGTGTGAACAGACACAGAGGAATGACTTGAAGCATATCAGCCTCCTGTACTAATTTAGAAAGTAATAGACCTACAATGATATGTTCACTGTCCACATGCTTTGCATAATAATAATTAGAATGGGATCAGATTAGATCACTCTCTCTCTCTCTCTCTCTCTCTCTCTCTCTCTCTCTCTCTCTCTCTCTCTCTCTCTCTCTCTCTCTCTCTCTCTCTCTCTCTCTCGAGACAGAAACAAAATACTACAAGTCATACTCTGTCATTTGCAGTGCCTTGCGAAAGTATTCAGCCCCCTTGAACTTTGCAACCTTTTGCCACATTTCAGGCTTCAAACATAAAGATATAAAACTGTATTTTTTTGTGAAGAATCAACAACAAGTGGGACACAATCATGAAGTGGAACGACATTTATTGGATATTTCAAACTTTTTTAACAAATCAAAAACTGAAAAATTGGGCGTGCAAAATTATTCAGCCCCTTTACTTTCAGTGCAGCAAACTCTCTCCAGAAGTTCAGTGAGGATCTCTGAATTATCCAATGTTGACCTAAACGACTAATGATGATAAATACAATCCCCCTGTGTGTAATCAAGTCTCCGTATAAATGCACCTGCACTGTGATAGTCTCAGAGGTCTGTTAAAAGCGCAGAGAGCATCATGAAGAACAAGGAACACACCAGGCAGGTCCAAGATACTGTTGTGAAGAAGTTTAAAGCCGGATTTGGAAACAAAAAAGATTTCCCAAGCTTTAAACATCCCAAGGAGCACTGTGCAAGCGATAATATTGTAATGGAAGGAGTATCAGACCACTGTAAATCTACCAAGACCTGGCCGTCCCTCTAAACTTTCAGCTCATACAAGGAGAAGACTGATCAGAGATGCAGCCAAGAGGCCCATGATCACTCTGGATGAACTGCAGAGATCTACAGCTGAGGTGGGAGACTCTGTCCATAGGACAACAATCAGTCGTATATTGCACAAATCTGGCCTTTATGGAAGAGTGGCAAGAAGAAAGCCATTTCTTAAAGATATCCATAAAAAGTGTTGTTTAAAGTTTGCCACAAGCCACCTGGGAGACACACCAAACATGTGGAAGAAGGTGCTCTGGTCAGATGAAACCAAAATTGAACTTTTTGGCAACAATGCAAAACGTTATGTTTGGCGTAAAAGCAACACAGCTCATCACCCTGAACACACCATACCCACTGTCAAACATGGTGGTGGCAGCATCATGGTTTGGGCCTGCTTTTCCTCAGCAGGGACAGGGAAGATGGTTAAAATTGATGGGAAGATGGATGGAGCCAAATACAGGACCATTCTGGAAGAACCTGATGGAGTCTGCAAAATACCTGAGACTGGGACGGAGATTTGTCTTCCAACAAGACAATGATCCAAAACATAAAGCAAAATCTACAATGGAATGGTTAAAAAATAAACATATCCAGGTGTTAGAATGGCCATGTCAAAGTCCAGACCTGAATCCAATCGAGAATCTGTGGAAAGAACTGAAAACTGCTGTTCACAAATGCTCTCCATCCAATCTCACTGAGCTCGAGCTGTTTTGCAAGGAGGAATGGGGAAATATTTCAGTCTCTCGATGTGCAAAACTGATAGAGACATACCCCAAGCAACTTACAGCTGTAATCGCAGCGAAAGGTGGCACTACAAAGTATTAACTTAAGGGGGCTGAATAATTTTGCACGCCCAATTTTTCAGTTTTTGATTTGTTAAAAAAGTTTGAAATATCCAATAAATGTCGTTCCACTTCATGATTGTGTCCCACTTGTTGTTGATTCTTCACAAAAAAATACAGTTTTATATCTTTATGTTTGAAGCCTGAAATGTGGCAAAAGGTTGCAAAGTTCAAGGGGGCCGAATACTTTCCCAAGGCACTGTAGATGCCTACTGTCACATGGTATTCTACTTTATTTCACTGTGGTTTGTATGGAAATGAATGCTGGACTTTAGGCCTACACTCAATGGATAATGCAGGCTGTAAGACTAAATATTCAGTGTGTGTTTGCTTGATCAGGCTTGTATCCTTGACTTCCCTGCCAAGGAAATGAAAATATGCATAGAAAAAGCTCACAATGCCCAATCCACAGACTAAATGGGCTAAAACTCCCTTCAACGATATTAAAGGAGAGGGCTTTAATGGTGTGTTTAATGATTACTTACTCTGGCAAATGGACTTTTTCAAAATCCCAACGCTGTTAGAAAGGGACTCTTTCTCCTCCAATTAGAGACAGTTCCACTATTCCAAACGGAGGTCGTTTTCTTTATTGTAAAGAAGAAATCAGTGCTGTTTGTGCTTGCTACCTCTCTTATGACGAGCTTGAAATGCATACTCAATCAGTCAGCCCGGGTGGAAAGGAGTCCTGCAATGAAATTATTAAGTTGAAAAGATAGTTTGAACATTTCCAGAAAGGCCTCTTGAGGGCTTGTGTGCTCTGGGACATTAGCATACATTTGTGGGAACCAGATTCTCAGTTTGCACACGATGGGAAGGGGATCTTTTTTATATACAACCAATATAATGCTTCCCAGATAGATGTCTTATTTGCTATTTCAGTTTTCTCCCCACATTGCTTGTCAAAGGAGCCAATTACTAATATCTTAATTAGCTACTAGGAGATGAAAAGTGAGGGAGAAATATTTGAAGTGGAAGCTGCTTGGACACAGTTAGGCTGTAGCCAGCACTATGCAATTGGAATGATAATTGCTTCATAAAGCCAGGGAATAAAAACATTCTGCTATGATTGACTTCTCAGCGAGGTGAATCTCAGGGCCCTGTGCCATATACTGTACCTGCACTGCTGCACTTCCAACTAAGACATTCTGGCACACAAGTCATGTTCTTCACACTGTTTAGCCCATACTGTATGTCTGCTCACTGCAGTAGATACCAATCAGCTCAGTATGGGTTTGTACTTGTCTTTATCAATCTGTTTTCCTGACATTGAAAGGGCGTTACGACTCCAAGCCGCAGGTCAATGCACTTTTTCTTCTCTTCCATCCCCAAATTAGGCCATTTGTGCAGCGCAGTGCTTATAGACAAACAAAAACTGCTGTGGCCTTTAAAGATGCCATCAACTTTTTAATTAAGTCTCATTAAGGCACTATGAAGTGATACAGAGTAAAGCCCATCCTATCTCAGTTGTGTGTTCAGAGATTCTGAGATGTAGAGAATAGTGTGTTCTCATTTCAGTGTCGTAGAGAAGAGCTGAAACAGAAACATTTAACATCTCTGTCATCAGTGTCTTAGTAATACCTTATCATCTCCCAAAGCAATACTGACTTGTCTTATTACCGCTCCCTCTTCACTTCAGCCATCAATCACATTGTTGATTTGTCCAGAGAGAGAGAGATCAGAAATGCATGACCTGGATTTGGATAGCTTCAGACGTTGACTCCTCAGAGGCACAAATGGCCTTTGAATCCTTTGAATCCCAGTCTGTAGATGAGTTATCCAGGGTCAAGGTGTTATTGGAAAACCTTCGTAGACCTCACACTGGGACTGGTCACTCTGACCTCAAATCTTCATAGTCTGAACAAGCAGGACCTGGGTTGACCCATCATCACACATGTTACTGACAAATAGAGGGTTGGTAGGTTGGCAGGTAGCCTAACAGGTTTGAGCGTTGGGCCAGTAACCAAGAGGTCGCTGGTTCGAATACCTGAGCCAACAAGTTGAAAAACCTGTTGATGTGCTCTTGAGCAAGGCATTTTATCCAATTTGCTCCAGGTGCACCCTACAACTATGGCTGACCCTGTAAAACAACACATTTCAATGCACTTATCTGGTGTATATGAAGATAAAACACCTTGGGGGGGAGACACTCCTCGGGCCATTCTCACATGGCATCACCAGATCAAACTGTGTCCTACCTCCTCAAATCAGCTAACAGACTGGGAATGGCTTAAGTCTTCTTTGTACAGCACATAATTCATATAGATGACACATATTCCCAGGCAGTGGTATATTAAAAGCATGAAAGTATCACATTATTATATAAACGCTCGGCCCAAGAACCAATAATGAACATAATTGCATCCGTTCAGGCATTCAGAAGGGGAGCTTCTTTTCATCCTGAAACAATCTCCAGCTCCAATAGTCAAAGACCTGCAGTCCCGTCTAGGACATTAGTTTCAACCAATCGTGGAATGGCAGGAGAGAGAAGGTAATCCGGTTGGCCACTTAAAAGCAGCGCACCAGAAACTCTATTATTGGAAAAGTAATGGAGACCGACGTTTGTCTGTAAGCTTCGGCTGTTTGGTTAATTACAGATCTATGAACAACATTGGCACTCATTTACATACAGTATGCAAATCTAGAGCAGACCAGCAGAGCTGTTTCTGTCACTGGAGGCATTTGTCTGGAGGAGAGAGAGAATGAGAGAAGGAAAGAGGGGAAGAGAGAAGAAGAAACATGACATAGGTGGAAATGTTGAGAGAAAATGGAGAGATAGCAAGAAGAGATAGAGAGAAAGAGTCCTAACAGAGAGCCTGGCAGAGGAGACGAGATATTGAGATTCTCTGCAGTCTAACCGAAGTGTTGCGGAAGCAGTGGGAGGGGTAGGGCTTTGTCAACACAAGCCAGTTATACACACAGTCAGTGAATCAAGTGGGAATGACTTCACCTGAACACACACCAATTATCTGAGTTTTAAATATGACAAGACAAGACAACCACACCGATAAACACAGTACAGGGAGGACAACCATATTGTCTATGCAGTTATGCTGAGACACTCAGTTTTGGAACATCATATGAGTGTTTGTACTCAAACAATTACACATTCCATATGGTGACAGTTACAAGTTTCCTTTAGGTGTACTTCCCTAGTAAGTTCAAGGGGGCTCCCGCTATCACTGTGATGCTCAGGTGTGCTCAGGTGTGCTTTGCATGAATCTGTGATCTGCTAGTGTTTGTAGCATTGCATGTTACTAATTCAATTAGACAGCGGGGGACAAGGGGGGCGGGTCCCTGGGGCTTTCTCTGCTTTACACACTGTATGCCACAAGCTGTCTGGTAGATGGTAGAGGACAGGGTGCTGGTTGTGGTGGGGTGGTTGGGGGCCTTGAAACTGAACTGCTAGCAAACAAGCCATGTGTCTGCTGCTCTAATGAGTCACATGTCACTGCTCCATTGACGTCAGTGAACAGTGAGAGGCGTCCCACTTGGGGAGGCCTTTGCAGACAAATACTCTCTGTCTCTTTAACTTTATCTCCATCTCTCGCTCCATCTGACTCTCTGTCTTTCTCTCTCTCTGTTTCTTTAACTTTATCTCCATCTCTCGCTCCAGCTGACTCTCTGTCTTTCTCTCTCTCTCTCTGCCTCTTTCCCTCTCTCACACAAACACCGACTGAGTTTACACACTAATATCAATAAAATCCATGTCCCAAGTTGATGTCTTCCTCCTGACTGAAGCCTCCTCCCTCCTCCTGCTGATTTCCCCATCAGACTGCCCTAATTCACACAGTCTCCTGAGGAGCCATGAAAGTGCTACCTGTTTTGTCTGTGTTCTCTTCCCAGCTTTCCCCTCTCCTCCTCCCTCCACTGTACTGCTGAGGAGGACTGCCTGTGGATGCTGCTGGCGTTGGAGCTACAGTCCAGTAATTAATCTCTTCAGAGGACGAGTGAGATTCCAGATGGTCCGTCTCTGATGGTGTGTGTGTGTGTGTGTGTGTGTGTGTGTGTGTGTGTGTGTGTGTGTGTGTGTGTGTGTGTGTGTGTGTGTGTGTGTGTGTGTGTGTGTTTCATTGGATTATTAACTTCTGTTTAATGACCTCGCTCCACTTTGCCCAATCCACTCCCACATTGGAGCCATATGTGTGCCTACCTTGCGTAAAAAAAACCAACCCACAAGTCAACCCAACAACGGCACAGAGAATAGAATAAGGTTTGGAAGGAAGGGGATCCTTAATGAGACTAGGGAGCAGTATTTTGATGCTTGGATGAAAAACGTGCCCAAATGAAACTGCCTATTTCTCAGGCCCAGAAGCTAGAATATGCATATAATTGGCAGATTACGATAGAAAACACTCTAAAGTTTCCAAAACTGTCAAAATATTGTCTGTGAGTATAACAGAACTGATATTGCAGGCGAAAACCTGAGGAAAATCCAACCAGGAAGTGCTGTTATTTTGGAACCTCTCTCTTTCCTATTGAAAAAGCTACCGTCCAGTTGAAATATTATTGATTATTTATTGTAAAAGCAACCTGAGGATTGATTATAAAAAACGTTTGACATGTTTCTACGATTTGGAATTTTCGTCTGCCCGTCGTGACCTGCACGAACCTGTGGATTACTCAACAAAACACGCCAACCAAATGGAGGTTTTTGGATATAAAAATAATCTTTATCGAACAAAACTAACATTTATTGTGTAACTGGGAGTCTCGTGAGTGCAAACATCCGAAGATCATCAAAGGTAAGCAATTCATTTTATTGCTTTTCTGACTTTCATGACCAATCTACTTTGCTGCTAGCTGTTTGTAATGTTTTGTCTACTGAGAGAGCTGTGCTCACATAAATGCCTGGTTTGCTTTTGCTGTAAAGCTTTTTTGAAATCTGACAAGCCAGGTTTTCATGAACATTTTATATTTTTAGTAATTTCATTTGAATTTGGCGCTCTGCAATTCAGCGGATGTTGACAAAAATGATCCGGCTAAAGGGATCGGTGCGCCAAGATTAATCATCTGCTCTCAATCTCTTTTTGCCACTTCTCTGAGATTCAATATTGCGTGTGAGAAATTTCAGCACCATGGACAGCTCTGTCCCCTATTACATAGGCCCAATTACATAGAAAATGGAATTTAAACTGCGATGGAATAAATAATAAATAACCTGCTCTTTATGTCCCATTTTGTCTGTATGTTGATAGATGTCAGGGTTATTATGAGCAACTTGCAACAGAGGAATGTGGGTCTGTTGAACGCTCACAACCACACACTCCCAACACGCCGAGTCTTTCGCAAAATCAATAATCCAATATGTTCAGTCAGAGATAAAGGATGATCAGAAGATAGGTGCATCGGCCCCGAGAGAAGCTTCCATCACGCGGGGCTTGCACATTACAGGAGAGGAACAGAAGGTGAGCCTGCCGAATAGATTCTCGCGGGAGTGTCAATCACATGCACAGTAATGATAACACGGGAGACAAATGAAGGCAATAACTTGCAATGGGATTAGACTTCCTATGAAAGTGCGGATATGGGTGATTTGGGGCATTTGTCTCTACTATATTGTGCAAATATGGCAGCAATACAGTAGGCTCATATGGTTAACAAGCCTGGTGCTTTAAACATCAGGAATAGACCTACAATTATTAGCATGGTCCAGAGCAGAATTCATGCATCAGCTGTTACTCAACTCAGGTAAAACACACAGGAAGATGTTCATTGAAAATAAGTGATGTCACTTATGTAGACAGATTTCTAACAGAAAACACAAGAAAAGCATATGGCTATGCTACTATTTAGCACTCGCTCCCATTTGCTGCTTAGCCTATTACCCTTTTCACACCACTGAGCCAAACCAAGCTGAGCCAAGCTGTATGAGGCTAGCCTGGTTGGTTACACATCCACCATATTCTTTTCAGTTGGCTAAACATAAGACCAGACTTCTTTGATATGTGGCCCAATATCCTCACACAAAGAGATGATGAAATGGGGTTTTAGTTGGATGGTTGTTCTTCTGTGTGAGCAGGGAGGAAGCATGCAAATAAAAGCACCTGGGTGGCTGAAATAGCTTTATAAAACGACTGTTGGAATTCCGAATGTGATGCATCACAGCAGGCCCAGAGCGGAAAGTCAAAGGTGTAGGCGGTAATCGCCTCAATAGCGAGCTTGGCCATTTCTTCAGTGTGATTGTGAGCTGAGCCGCAGCACAACCGTTTGCCGTCTCCCGGGACGTTAGAGCAAACCAAGGTAGAAAATGAAAATGTTTCACCTCACTCGCATATCAAACCACCCATGTGTCAATAAGACAGGGAGGATAGGCAAATATTTGTCACTGTAAGAGAGGTCAATGAGTTTAGAAAAGAGGTATAAGCACCTTTCAGCATAAGCATATGTTTTAAATGATTTTATGATGATGGCCATCACATCATAGGCATTTTTAAACAAATAATGTCATGTTGGGCCATTGAATAAATGCTCTGCTGCACATCCATCAATCTTCTTGCAATTGATAGCCTGCAGGTTTCACAAAGCGCTGAGTTTAGTGACCCAGCAGGGACACAATCAGTGCCAGGTCTGTCTGGGGGAATAGAGGCCCTAAGAAGGCCAAATTCGCACCATGTCACAATGTGTCGCTTAATGGACTATGTGACTGTGGATGCTATTGCTGAGGATATTTGCACAGACAAATAATTGTTTAGCTCTCCGGTTTTAGAAGAGCGTGCATTTCGTGGCCCCCGTGTGGCGTCTGACCCTGAACAGCCGTCTACGCACAGTGGTTTGGATGTAGGCCTAGGTTATATCCCTGTCTCTCATCAAAGTACTGCCAGCATGAATATTATATTGTGATAGTCTCAACTCTGCCTCAAGCACGTACGCATTTGTCAGGAAGGAAAAACTGATATGAAAGTCTAGTCAAATAGTTTAGTTAATTTATTTGTTTTACATTTTCATATCATTGCCTCGAGGCTCCAGCTATAATGACCAGCATAGCTCCTGATGAGTTTTCACTTTAGCTGTGCATAACGTTTTGGTTTCAACTATGCTAGAAGTCTCCAGGTCTCATAACATTTTTGCTTTGACTATATGATTCAGTTTTCAATAAGTAACATCAACCTTGTGGACAAATTAAATATTCTATATTATGGACTTACACATCCATAATATTGAATGTCCAATGTGTTATGGGGACCGGGGTAGCATACATAACAAAAACTACAGCAAGCCCATTTGTCTGTAGCTGTTGAGGCTGAGTTAATTGGCTACATACAGCCTAATCAGGTCTGGCTGATTGTCTGTTTTGAAAATTCCTCTCTCGCCTGTATCAATTTGCAACTAAATGGGAACGTCCACCAGAGATGTATCAGAATTAGTCATGTTTTTGTTCTCTCTCTCAGTCAAACACATCTGAGGTCATAGGTTCATTTGTGCAGTAGGCTGAAAGACAGGGGAAGGACAGAATGTGAATAGTGAATCCCAATGTGAAAACCTTGTGGTACCATTTAGAAGCACTTGAGCTCAGAATACAAAAACATGTCCCAGTGTAGCAGAACACGACTCTTGTGTCCCAGCAGTGTTTGGGACCTTCACATAATTAAAATACAGTGGCTGGCATGTAGAAGAGGTGACACCGCCCCCTAGGGCCAGCGTCATATATTGCACACACTCACATTCTCACTGGAGCAACATCTAGAAGAGCAAGAGCACTTCCCCTCTAACCTGGTGCTTCTACAGATACTTTTACTCCAAATGTAGAAATTGTAGGTTATCACAAATAGCCCCAAAAATAATAACATCCTGGGTGAAGACATTTTGAGCTTAAACAGAATGAGGCAAATCGGGAAGGAGAACTAGAGGAGATGAGGAGGAAGGAAAGTCAGATGCTGGGAGTGCTGGCAGCTGGTGGGGGTGGGCACGCCTGTCTGTGGCTCTCTCTGTCTCCCTCTGCTCTGCTGTGACTGTGGAGAAGGCGACAGATGGAGTCCGAAGGTTCTGCTCCAGTCCCAGCGCTGCTCTACCATTCTGACTGCTCAGGATGAGGGCCAGCAGCCAGGGGAACATGGTGGCCATGCCAAACCCCGGGGGTCAACCGCTTACAGAGAGGGGTCGCCCTGCCTAGTCCTCACCTCTGCTGCCAAACACACACACACTCTACTGCCTCCATGTGGAGGAAATAACAACAAATCAATTATTTTGTCAAAGCAATCTGTGAATTCAAATCACATTATTTGTCACGTACATCGTAGACAACTAGTGTACACTAGCAGTGAAATGCTTACTGACGGGCCCTTCCCAACAATGTAGAAAGACAAATAATTGTGATGAAAATGAATACCCTGTTGCATGTACTATTAGAGAATAGTATTCTATATCTTTAAGGAAATCTGTGTGTAGCTGGTGTATAGGAGTCAGGCGCAGGACTGCAGATATGAGTAAATAAATGTCTTCGATATACACCACTACACCCTGCCCGTGCAGGTCCCGGAAAATCTTGTCAACAAAGGCCTGGAAGATCAACCCATACGGCATGACGAGGTACTTATAGTGCCCTGAGGTGGTACTAAATGCCGTCTTCCACTCGTACCCCTCCCGGATGCGCACCAGGTTGTAAGCGCTACTGAGATCCAATTTTGTGAAGAAGCACGCCTCGTGCATTGACTCGATCGCACTGGTGATGAGAGGCAGCGGGTAGCTGTACCTCACTGTGATCTGATTGATATCTCAATAGTCAATACACGGACACAGACCCACATCCTTCTTCTTCACAAAAAAGAAACTCGAGGAGGCAGGTGAAGTCGAGGGCCGAATGTATCCCTGCTCCAGGGATTCGGAGACATATGTTTCCATAGCCACCGTCTCCTCCTGTGACAGAGGATACACGTGACTCCTGGGAAGTGCTGCGTCTACCAGGAGATTTATCGCACAATCCCCCCGTCGATGAGGTGGTAATTTAGTCACCCTCTTCTTACAGAAGGCGAGAGCCAAATCGGCATATTCTGAGGGATGTGCACGGTGGCGACCTGGTCTGGACTTTCCAACATAGTCCAAACCCCACACACCTCCCTGAGCACTCTCGTGACCACCCCCTGAGAGCCCTCTGTTGCCACAAAATAGTGGGGTCATGACAGGCCAACCAGGGTAGGCCCAGCACCCCGGGAAACGCAGGAGAATCAACAAGGAAGAGACTGATTCTCTCCTTATGACCCTCCTGCGTAACCATGTCAAGTGGAGCGTTGGCCTCTCTAATCAGCCCTGACCCTAATGGTCGACTATCTAGGGCATGCACAGGGAAGGGCATATCCACAGGAACAAGGGGAATCTCTAAACTATGAGCAAATGAATGGTCTATAAAATTCCCAGCTGCGCCTGAATCTACTAGTGCCTTATGCTGGGAATGCGGGGAAAACTCAGGAAATGAAATAAACACATACATGTGAGCAAAAGGGGGCTCTGGGTGAGCCTGGTGCCAACTCACCTGGGATGACACGACAGTGCCCTGCCTGCTGCCTCGACTCCCTGAGGAACCCCCCCAGCACCGACCAGCAGTGTGCCCTCTGCGGCCACAGATGGTGCAGGGAATGGCCCCTCCTCCGGTCGCCCTAAGTGCCGCACCTCCCAGCTCCATGGGCGTCGGAGCAGAGGTGCTGGGGGATGGAAAAGACAGGTCACGATCCGGATGTCCGCGGGCAGTCAGCAGGTTGTCCAGTCGGATGGACATGTCCACCAGCTGGTCCAATGTGAGGGTGGTGTCTCGGCAGGCCAACTCCCGACGGACGTCCTCGCGCAGACCACACCTGTAGTGATCGATCAGGGCCCTGTCGTTCCATCCCACGCTAGCGGCCAAGGTCCGGAAGTCCAAGGTGAAATCCTGCATGCTTGTCGTCCCCTGCCTCAGGTGGAACAGACGTTCACCCGCTGCTCGACCCTCAGGCGGGTGGTCGAACACTACCCGAAAGCGGCAGGTGAACTCTGCGTAATGGTCCAACGCCGCGTCTCCCTCACTCCATACGGCCCACTCCAGGGCTTTGCCTGAGAGGCAGGAGACGAGGGCACACTCTCACGCCACGAAGGACCCGGGTGGACCGTCGCCAGGTAGAGCTGCAGCTGTAGTAGAAACCCCTGGCATCCGGCAGCCGTCCCATCATACTCCCTCAGGAGTGCAAGTCAAATCCCGCTGGGACCAGGTGGAAGAGGAGTGTACAGTGGGACCTGTTGTAGTGGGGCTGGTGGAGGCACTGGAAAAACCTCCTCCTCTCTCCCAACGATCCATCTTCTGCAGCACGCGATCCATGGCGGTGCCCAGATGTTGCAATATGGTCGCGTGCTGCTGAACACGCTCCTCTATCTCTGAAGGGATGGCGTCTGCTCCTGCTGACTCCATTCTTTCAGGTGAGTGATTCTGTAAGGAAGTCTGTGTGTAGCTGGTGTATAGGAGTCAGGCGCAGGACAGCAGATATGAGTAAATAAACATATTTTACTCAACATACTGTATAATAAATGCAATACAAAAACAGAGCCCACACTAACGGACCTTCCTACATAGAAACAATCACTCACAAACAACCATGGGGGAACCGAGGGTTAAATAATGAACAGGTAATTGGGGGATTGAAACCAGGTGTGTAAGACAAAGACAAAACAAATGGAAAATGAAAAGTGGATCGGCGATGGCTAGAAGGCCGGTGACGTCGATCCCCGCCCGAACAAGGAGAGGGACCGACTTCGGCGGAAGTCGTGACAATATCTTCGGAGGCCTATGCTTTTCACCCAAACTCACAGAAAGTGTATGAACGTACATTAATTTTCATCAGTGGTCATGTTGAGAGCTACAGTAACATACCCAGCAATCCACTGCAATAAGGCAGTGGAACATTTCTGTCTGTGGTCCCCTATGACTTCTTTGTACGCGTGGCTTGTGTGCACTGTGTGACAACATGATGGGAAGCCAGTCCTGACTCAGGAGGAACAGCATAGTGGGGTTCACTGGATTGTGTCAAAGCCCCAAGGCTGTGAAGTTGATGAGAGTAACTGTGTGATCTCTGTGCCACTGCTCATGTGGCAAATCAATGGAGAAGATCTCTACAGCCATACAGAGTGGAGTGTTATAAGGCATAAACAAGCAAATGTTGCTTGATCTCCCAGTCTTCCTATTAGCCTCATGCTCATTTGTTTGTGTTCATGCCCTGGACACTAATTACTGGTACCATGACAGCAATGTGGCATAAAAGATAACAATCCAAAACCTGGAAACGGTTTCCCTTGCAGAAGGAGAGACAAGTTACACATATTTCTAAATGTGTTTATTTTTTACTCTAGGGCTTCCTTAGACCTACATCTGTCTCCCTCCTCGTCAGAGGACATTTTGGTTCAGTCCTGTTCCAGTTTCTCCTGGAGTCTACCTCAGTTGTGTGGGTATCCGAGTTCATTAGCTAAAGATCTGAATTATGAGTAAGGCCCCTTTTCTTATAATCTTACAGCAGCAAAACTCTTGTTTCTCCACACAGCAGTCCTTACATCTCCCGGGGGTGCTTTTGGAGCACATTATTACATCTTCTTCTGTCCAGTTAAAAAGGTACAGTTGGCAAAAGCTCCCTCTCAGCATTATAGAAAGAGTCCCAACTGAAATGTCTGTGATTTATATTAAGAGACGGGACTGAGGGAATCTCACTGGGTCTTAAAATTCTAGACTGTACCTCCTCAAGGCTCTGGCTGTTAGAGTGACAGACTGTGCTATGTAGATTGACCAGGGGGGCCAATGGGAGGGCCACAGATCCCTGACAACACTCTGGGGCTTTGCATGTCATACTGGGAGGTCAGTGACACAGCCTGTTGGGATCTGAAGGGATGGCGAGATCATGTGGATCTGAAAGTAGAAGTATGAAAGACTCACAGGATTTCTGGTCACTTCGATATTGTGGTAATAAAGTAGAACATGTGGAAATGGATCCTGTCGTCCATAGGTTGAATCACTACACAAAATATAAAAATACATCAATGATTCTACAATGTGGCAATGTAAATACAAAGTCAGGCTGCCTACAAAGATATATGCTCCGTCTCTCTCACCAGTTTACCATTATCAAGACAGGCAAAGCCCTTCCATTATCAGTGAACATTAAATGAATCCTACGAGACCATTTCAGCAAATAATTCAGCCATTAACATTCATGACTCAATCACAGAGGAAATTGCCAGGGGAAGACATGCCGTCAGCCTTCAGTGGAGGAGAAGAAAAGAGAAGCGTGATGTTGGGGAAAACAAAAGGAAGACAGACTGGTGTTATTGATAAAGATATTATGCTTGGCCAGAGACAGGGTGCTTTCTATTTGGGCTGGTGATGGTAGCAGAGGGGGGTAAGGTGTGTTGGGTGTTGGGTGGTGGTGTGGCGCTAATCAGCTGCTGGCAAGCGTGTGAGCGGGCGGTCTCCTTGAGGCGGAACCCCAGGTCGAAAGCGGGTTTGAAGTTTAATGATGCCACCTGCCAGCCTTGCCAGTCTGCAAGCGCTAACGAGCTGGCAGCGCTGGTGGCTCGGGCCACAGCACCTGAAAATGCATCGTGTGTTTCAGGGGGGCGGGGTTCTACCAGGGCTGTTGAGGGGCCTGCTGGAGACCCAAGACGGCACGGAAGGCCCGCATCTCTTTGAAGAGCGCCCTCATTTCCATATTTCATTACGCACCGGTGACTGACAAGGCCCAGCCAGATGTTCTATTTTCAGCTATTTAAATTTTGACCTGCTTTCTTTCCACGGTTGAAGAAAAGATTAGATTAGATAACACACAGATGCCATGGATGATAAGAACTTGGATATAGATGTTTGTTTATCTGTTGTGGTTTTTTGTTGTCTAAATGCTCCTATTGTATCTTACCACTCCGAGTAAAGGTGTTGATAACACACAGACAGTAGCTGCCATTTAACTTCAGAATCAGTAAATGTTTCCAAAGTACCTAGGCACCTTAGACTCCAGCACAGTCCCTGATTCATTCCAATGGTATTTCCTTTGAATTGGCTGTGAAATTGCAGTGTCCTTACTCAATCTAACACTCAAAACTACATCGACCGCGGCTTTTATGGAGCGATGGGTAACAACGCTTCGAGGGTGACTGTTGTTGATGTGTGCAGAAGGTCCCTGGTTCGCGACCGGGTATGGGCGAGGGGACGGTTTAAAATTATACTGTGACATCTGCAGCAAATGGCGTGAAGGCAGGGAGTGAAGGAGCCCTTGGATCAATGTGATTGTCTTGGTATACAACAGCATTGACTTCACTCTGTACATATGCCTATGGGTTTGTCTGTGCATGATTGAGTTGTATTAGATAAAATGATGGCAGAGGAAGAACGATGGTGATCAGTGGGAGAAAGGGAGCAGAGAAAGAGCCAAAATGTTATTTAGACAGGAAAAATATAGCTAAGATGACCTCTCCACAACCTCGCCCCTTTTCTTTCTGAATGAACGAAACTAGGCCAAAGGAAGACAGGTACTTAGAAGAATTGTGTTGGGTGACTATGAGAGTGATCATGTACGGAGTGGTAAACTACAGCTGTTTCTGGTCTGGGTGTGTAGGGTGCCTGTGAAACGACAGTTCTGGAGACAGAGAGGGCTGTCAACACATGAGCATATCCATCACTCTAATTTAATCAGGTTTTAGCACAGTCAGCCTGTAACTCAATCATGAGCCTGGTTTCCCCTTTAGCAGCCCCTGCCACCTGTCATCACCACATCTGCGTGTCAGATGAGGGTGTGTCATTGGTGTTATACACTGGGGTCGGTACAGCACAGCTGTAGGTGTGAGGGGTCACCTGCTGCCTGTCAAACCTAATTTGTAGTGCAATAAATCGTATTATTATACTGTACAGTTTATCATTAAAATCCACCTCATGATTCCTATTCTTCATTGTTTTAATCGAATAATAATACACAGCACAGAGCACTGACGCCATCTACATCTCTAAATATCTCTGCAAATATATCTAATTTAAGATATTCATATCCCAGATTTACCAGAGGATCCTTCTACTAAGAATGCTATGATCCTGGGTAAACATTCATATAGCCAGAGAGAGCAGTGACTGTTCTGGTAAAGATAGAAACCCCGGCTCTATGCCTTAATGGGTTATAAATTGTCAAAGAAAACATGATTAATTTCAGAAGACTAAATGTCATGTTTACTTCAGATTTGAAATTGAGGTTGAACTCGGTGAACCACAATGATGTTGAGGGAATGAGCAAAGGAGGGAGGGGGGCATTGCAGAATTATTGCTGTTGTATATTGAATCTGAAAACTAATGAAAGTGGGCTGGTGGCATGTGAACTATGTGACCACAGTGTTGCTGCGTTTACCAGTGAAACCACCGATTCGTAATACCTTCAGATTCACTACTCACCAAACATGGAGACAGATCTCTGTATTGTTCATGCTGTTATTGAAACGCTGCTGGCCTGTGTGATCATGTGACTCAGAATGCCTGGGTGTCTGGGATTGGCATCAAATGCTGAGTGCCATCCAGTGATACATTATACCAGGCTAAACTGCTATGTAACCTCAACATGCCTGTGTGACAGAGCTAATGTCTATGGAGTACAGACATGCAGTACCAGTCAAACGTTTGGACACACCTCCTCATTCAAGGGTTTGTCTTTTATTGTATTATTTTCTCAATTGTAGAATAACAGTGAAGACATACAAACTAAGAAATAACACATGTGAAATAATGTAGTTAGCAAGGAGCATTCTAGGTGAATCTGAATTCCAAGTGTGCAAAGTTGTCATCAAGGCAAAGGGTGGCTACTTTGAAGAATCTCAAATATAAAATATATTTTGATTTGTTTCACTTTTTTGGTTACTACATGATATGTGATATTTCATAGTTTTGATGTCTTCACTATTATTTTGCAATGTAGAAATAGTACAAATAAATTAAAACTCTGAAATTAGTAGTTGTGTCCAAACTTTTGACTGGTATTATAAAAAAGTATAAAACTTTGCATAGCATAAAGTACACATTAATGTAAATATGTAATTAGTCCCTGTATGCACACATTCAAACTTGCACACGCACAGCAAAAGGTTGCTGGATCGACTCCCGGAGCTGACAAGGGAAATAATATATATCCAATTTTATATTGTGACAATATTTTGTATGACTAAGCAGAGGTCTCACTGTCAGAAAAATAATCATGTCCCCAATTACAGTGGTCTCTGATTAAGCACAGAAAGTAGTCTTCAGATTAGTTTTCTACAACCTGAATATTTCAGCATAATCAAAAGGGTTCTTTGTAAAACAAATTAAAATTGTGAAGGAAAGTTCTCTTAACTGAAACAATCATTGTATTGGAGACAAAGACTGTTCCAGCCTTGAAGAGGGTGGGGGAAGTTTTATTCCAATGTGAAGCCATCCTTGACATTTCCAGTGTTGTGTTGGCTGCACATCCTTTTCAGTTTTCCCAGCCTGAGAGACGCAGTGTGACCTGATGACATTCACAAACTCATCAGGCAGAGCCATGACATTCTAGGAGAAACACCTCCGCACCAGTCTCCCTGAGAACCCGGTTTCATCTGCTCCGTTTATTACCCTCGGGAACATTATCATTGCTTTATTGGTTGCTAATACAAGGCCAACCTTTATAGTTTGTCTGTTATCCTTTACTCCCACCTGCCTAGTTTTAGTCAGTGAGTGATTGCAGACCTTCAGACAACATGGCCTATAATGGTGCAGTGCAGCCTTGAACAGATGGTCAGACCATGTGAAGATCTATCAAAGGCACACAGCACAAGAATGTCAAGGGCTCATCTGATAACTTGTGAGTGAGCATATGCAGGACCAAGCATGTTGTCATACTGTAAATTACACACTGGACCGTAGTCAAGCGTATTATGACATACATGTACGCAGACAGAGCCGCCAGGCGGAAAAGGAGGGCAAGGACGACAAAAGGTGGCATGAGGCAAAAACCAAGAGCAAAATATTGACAGTCAAGCTAGTGTGGGGGAAACAAAAATAACTGACTTCATGATTTCAAACCAGAACAAAACCTATAACTTGGTACCAGAATATCATGTTTTAGGATTAAGTCAATCCTGAATCCCTTTAAACACCAACTACAAAGAAATACAGACATAATTCTCTGTACACAGGAGAAAAGACTGCTTCACTTTATTGCTGCACAACCATGAGGTATGAGGGGGACAAAAGAGACTTAAAAGGTCAAAGGGGACAGAACTTGTGCGGTTTAGCCTCTTTGCATCCACTGGTTTGAAGTTAGAGGTGTAGTGGAAGTCATTTTGTTCCTCAAGCCTTTGGTCCAGCAGAAGGGTTTAGAAGTCAGGACCCTCTTTCTTCAGCTTGCTGTAGTCCATGTTCACCGAGTAAAACTATGAATGAAATAGAGGAACAATAAAGTTTAAGGACAAGACCATCAGGGATCAAATATTGATGAATAACAGTTATTCTAAGCAAAAACCTGCCTTTACTTTCTGAATCATTCCCAGGTTTGTTATTCAGTCAGTGTCAAACTTGCTTTGTTGTTGTGACTGACAATTAGATTGGCTGATCAGATTACTTACTAAACTAACAGGATTATACTGTATAATTAATTCAACTATGGGATGAGTGGAATCAGACAACAGCTCAATTACATTTTTTGGCTCAAGCCACTACATTAACATGTTCCCTCACTGCGCTGTACAACCTCTGCCCACTACCATGTGCAGCAGAGACCAAGTTTAATGCACTGACCATCGTGATACATTAATATAGACATAACGGATCATCCTGTAAGTGAGTGACCTACCTTGTGCTGCTGTGTGGGTTCCGTCTTGTTCCATGGCTCGGGATTGCCATTGCGATTCCAACTAGCAACATAGATATTGAAATGAAACGTTTAACTAATAGCAATATACCCATCCTGCACATTGAAATTGACGTCTGACTTAAGACTAAAACACTCAAGGTCAATCCAGTTACTATGCGGTTCTCATTTCAGACGGTTTCCGTTTGGAATGGAGGCTTATTAGCAAGGTGTTCTACAAGGGCCCTTACCTGACATGGGGTCCCATTGCCAGGCGCAAGAGATAGGCTCCAGACATAACCGTCCCACCACCGATGAAGATGAAAAGGGGGACCAGCTGGAGGGAATAGAAAATAGTTAGGGGGAATAGAGGACAGGGTAAGGTGGCAATCAAGGGAAATATGGCTGACCCCATTCAGTCACTGGTCGATAGATTTTTTTTAATGGCACAGTAGACACCTGTCTGATTCGTGCCCGTCTCAGTGGATTAATCCATTGCGGAGGCCGCTGGGGATGGCACAGTCCATCACACTAAGATGAGCATTGGCAACGCAAGGCACAGGTGAGGGTATTTGAGATAATTTTGAAAACAAATGAAATTCCATTGGTTTTCCATAAATGGCTACTGCTTTGGACATGAAGCTGTTTGTGAGAGTATTCCTTTGGCCTACAGTATGTGTGAAGAAAATGTGTCTTAGGTATAATGAAAAATGTTGAGTGAAGGTAAGTGTGGCTTAGATGTTAAAGGTTTGTGTCTCTCCAGAATCTGCCCTCTACCGCCAATTCAGGTGCATTCATGGTTTCATAACTTCATTGTGTGAATTGGTTTGCCCTTTGAGAGTCTTTCAAGTCACGATTACATATAAACTCAGCAACAACAAAAAACATCCTCTCACGGTCAACTGCATTTATTTTAAGCAAACCTAAAATGTGTAAATATGTGTATGAACATAAGATCCAACAACTGAGACAAACTGAATAAGTACCACAGACATGTGACTAACAGAAACAGAATCTAGTGTGGCTACCAGCTGCGGTCCTCATGTACTGCACCAGATTTGCCAGTTCTTGCTGTGAGATGTTACCCCACTCTTCCACCAAGACACCTGCAAGTTCCTGGACATTTCTGGGGGAAACGGCCCGAGCCCTCACCCTCCGATCCAACAGGTCCCAGTCATGATCAATGGGATTGAGATCCGGGCTCTTCGCTGGCCATGGCAGAACACTGACATTCCTGTCATGCAGGAAATCACACAGAATGAGCAGTATGGCATTGTCATGTTGGAGGGTCATGTCAGGATGAGCCTGCATGAAGCGTACCACATAAGGGAGGAGGATGTCTTCCCTGTAACGCACAGTGTTGAGATTGCCTGCAATGACAACAAGCTCAGTATGATGATGCTGTGACACACCGGCCCAGACCATAACGGACCCTCCACCTTGAAAATCGATCCCGCTCCAGAGTACAGGCCTCGGTGTAACCCTCATTCCTTCGACAATAAACGCGATTCCAACCATCACCCCTGGTGAGACAAAACCGCGACTCGTCAGTGAAGAGCACTTTTTGAGACTTTTTTCCAGTCCTGTTTGGTTCAGTGGGTTTGTGCCCATAGGCGACGTTGTTGCAGGTGATGTCTGATGAGGACTTGCCTTGCAACAGGCCTACAAGCCCTCAGTCCAGCCCCTCTCAGCCTATTGCAGACAGTCTGAGCATTGATGGAGGGATTGTGTGTTCTTGGTGCAACTCGGGCAGTTGTTGCCATCCTGTACCTGTCCCACAGATGTGATGTTCGGATGTACCGATCCTGTGCAGGTGTTGTTACACGTGGTCTGCCACCGTGACGATCATTCCACAGGTGCATGTTCATTAATTGTTGATGGTTCATTGAACAAGCATGGGAAACTGTGATCAACCCCTTTACATTGAAGATCTGTGAATTTATTTGGATTTTTACGAATTATCTTTGAAAGACAGGGTCCTGAAAAGGGGACGTTTATGACCAGCGGTACATTTGACATTCATTCCAATCATTTCTAATCTTTCTTCGTTTGGTTAAGGTAATTTATGTTAATAAAATATATTATATTATTAGTCATTTACCATTCTCATTGTCGGAGCGGACACGTTTGCAGAGTTCACAATTTATGCTACACTTATTTCATTCCATTTACAAGTTGTCAATTTATTCATTGTATTTTGTTTGGAGCGCTCCTGTCAATGTTGAGTAAGGACGCACACCTGATTACACAGAAGTAAAGCTAGGCTACCTGGCCTTCACGCAAATGTATGAATGTTCCCATTTGGGGACGTCCAATGCTATTTCTGATGGTCTTAACGCACCACCACTAATGAGCTGTGGAGCTTCTCAGTCTTTTTTTCTTCCTCAAACAGCAAGTCAACAGTATGTTAACTTAACATCCACTGAGAATGACAATAGTTAGTTCCGAACTGTATTAGAAAAATCTTTCCAGCTTGCTCACTTTCGATAACCACCGAGCCTCGGCGTGAAAATAAAAAGTAAGGCTCTGATCCAGTGGCTCATTAAACTCTGAGGACCAAGAAGAGTTGATATAGTTGCCAGTTCAAACTGTGGGCCAGACCCAGTTAATACAATGTTTCAAGTTGCAGACAGAGTAGAGAGATTAAAGCTATTGAAGAACATGAAATGAACAAAACTCCATGCATAGCAAATGTGATTTACATGATATTTATCAGGATATTTTTTACTTGCAATGTAATTTGTTGGCTTTATGTTGATTATTTTTACCTAGTTGGCAATACTAAACAAATACGTTATTGTAATGTAAATTAAACTGTTCCACGAAAATGTGCATGAAAAACATGACTGGTTAGATCAATTGTAAATTGGCACTCAACATGAAAAAGATTCCCGAACCCTGGTGTAGCCTATTACCTGCAACGTCAGGAGCGTAATGGCAGGACCGAGGGTCGTCTAAAAATATTTAAATCAACTGGATTGCTTTCGCCAAAGTCCCGAGACTACAGTTATCCGATTTCCACCAAATAAAACTTGATTTAAAAAAAATAAGTGCTTTCATAGCTGTAATATTCATATGTGTAAACATACTGAATTGTAATTGGATGCATTTTACCGCTATATCATACTGTGCTATGATTGGTTAAGACCACCCAAATGGTTAGGTCATGGGCAGTTTGATCCTGGTTGGCGATACGTGAACATGCCAGTTATGGATAATATATATAAATTAAAAGCAGAAGGAGCCTTTATTAGATCTAGGAAAAAATGGATTGAGGAGGGAGAACATAATTCATCCTATTTCTTTAGACTTGAGAACTTTCACTCTAAAAATAACACTATCCATAAGTTAAACATTGATGGTGTAATTACAGATGACCAAAAATTAATCGCTAAATACTGAAGCAATTTTTACAGAAAATTGTATAGCTCTACGTACTGTCAGGAATCCACAGATCTGTTTTTAACTCACTGAATAATGTTCACGCTATCAGTGATATAGAATCTAAACAGTGTGATGAACCCATCAAAGTTGAAGAGATTATAGAGTATATCACACATCTAAAGAACAATAAATCACCAGGTGTTGATGGAATTACATCAGAATTTTACAAATTATTTTCTGAACAACTAGCTCCCTTCCTACTTGAAGTCTTTTTTAGAGAGTATTAATAACAATGTTCTCCCTCCTACAATGAGTCAGGGGTTAATAACACTGATACCTAAGCCTAAAAAATGAGTGATGCTCATCGATAACTGGCGTCCAATTTGTCTTCTTAATAATGACTATAAGATATTAGCCTCACTACTTGCAAAAATAATTAAAGAAGTCCTGGATGCAATCATTGATGAAACACAGTCTGGCTTCATGAGGAACAGACATATTTCTAACAATGTCAGACTAGTATTAGACGTACTTGACTACTCAGACCTAATAACTGAGGATAGCTTCATATTATTTTTAGATTTTTATAAAGCATTTGACACAGTAGAGCATCAGTTTCTCTTCCACTCCCTTGAGAGACTTGACTTTGGGGATTTTGTCTGTAAGGCTATTAAGACTCTATGCAAATGGTAACAGCTCTATCAAATTGAAATATGGCACCTCACCTAGATTTGAGTTAAAGAGAGGAATTAGGCAAGGTTGTCCTATCTCTCCGTACCTGTTTTTATTAATCACCCAACTTCTTGCAAATTCTTTAAATAATAGTCCTGTACAAGGTTTTTCCATAGCTGGTAAAGAAATGATTATAAGCCAGCTGGCTGACGATACTACACTTTTTCTGAAAGACGCTAACCAAATTCCCATATCGATCAATGTGATACAATCCTTTTCCAAAGCGTCTGGTCTATATCTTAACATTAATAAATGTTAACTCATGGCTGTCAAAGATTGTGTGACCTTCATATTATGGTATTCCAGTAAAAGAAGAACTTACATATTTAGGCATAACCATTACAAAGGATCAGAAGTCTAGAGGCTTACTAAATTTTAACCCTCTTATTAAAAACCCCCAGAAGAAACTAAATCAATGGCTACAGAGGGACTTATCTTTAAAAGGTAGTCCTAATAACCAAGGCTGAAGGTATCTATAGACTAACATATGGTGCTCTATCTTTATATCTTGACAGTAAAATAAGCAAGGAGATTGACCAGATGCTTTTCAACATTCTTTGGAGAAACCGTACTCATTACATTAGGAAAACTGTTGTAATGAACACTTATGAGAATGGTGGACGGAATTTTCTGGACTTTACTACTTTAAATAATACTTTTAAGATCAATTGGATAAAACAATTCCTAAGAAGACCCACTTCTATCTGGAATTTTATTCCTCATCATGTCTTCCTACTTTTGGTGGCCTTAACTTCATGTTGTTTTGCAATTATAATATTGATTAAGTTCCAGTGAAACTTTCTGCTTTTCGTCGGCAGGTTCTCTTGTCATGGTCCTTTATTTATAAACAATTTTTCTTCACACAGATATTATATATGGAATAATCGGGATATATTGTGTAAAAATACCTCTGTTTTAGAATATTGGTTCCGAAATAATATCCTATTGGTGAGCCACACCTAAAGATTTTGCAATTGTTTTAGATGCCATTCCCTCAGGTGTTGCTATGTTATTCAGGAACGTGTCAAGACCTGACCCCCAGAGCCTACCTTCTAGTGACCCTGTTTACTCATCAGTAGGAAAGATTTGTTTCTCTTTTGGTCCATTCAACAACAGAGCGATACGAACCTTGTTTCAGCAGGTTGATGTATACCTTATGTCATGCCTTATTGGAATGGATTTATTGATAATATCTGTTGGAAAAAAAGTTTGAATGTTGCCACACACATACCTACTTGTTATCAAAATTAAGGAAGTTTCCTTTAAAATTATTCATAAATATTATCCTGCCAACCACTGTATGAAGAAGTTTAAGGAAAACATCGACTCAAATTGCTCCTTTTGTAATGACCACCCAGAAACAGTTTTGCATCTTTTTTGGCATTGTATGCATGTAAGAAAACTGTGGGAAGACATCAGTAGGTTTATAATTGAACACATTTATAAAGATTTTACACTATTGTGGAGAGATGTACTGTTTGGATTCTTTACATACAATAGAAATAAGCGGAATCACTTTTATGTAATTAATTTCATTATTCTTTTGGCCAAATTTCATATACACAAATGTAAATTTACAAACAGAAAACCACATTTTCGTACCCTACAAAAATAAATGTAACTGTATTTTTAAGACGGTTAAATGCTGTACTAACAAAAAAGCTGTTAGAATTGTAAGTGTATGCATGTCCCTTAAGGTCCTTGTGTAATTGTAATGTGATATTGTACCCCCTAGCTCGATTGTCTATTGTTCGTAATCTATGTATGCTTGTGTTCCCTCAGGTGCTTTATGTATTGATTTGTTATAAAAAAAAAAAAAAAAATAAGTGAACATGCCAGTTATAGCTAGCTAATAAAGAGCTACGTTAAGAAATATCCTGTAGTACTGCATTTTATTATTTTGTACAAAGTGTGCAAAACAAGACAATAGCTAGTTAACCTTTTTCAATAAAAGGGCCACTACACCTGGTCGTGACTCTGACATCGTAACATTATGTCCTCGGTTAACCGCCTCGTCCTTGACCGAGTTGAGGCCTTTTTTTGCCAGGTCGCAATTCCAGCAACTAACCATCTAACGTTAGCTAGACACGCTCGCGCCCTCCCACTTAAAAAGTGTAAATAATAGTAACTATCCATTCAATCATTTTTGAGTCATTGCCCTTTCAAGTACATAACCCACACTGGCTCCAACTGGCTACAGTAGCTAACAAGTTAGCAAACAGGGCCGTTTCGGTCTGTGGTAAATGCCATCACTTGTCAATCAACGATCAATGCAGCAAACACCATATCGTTATATTCGATCTTGTCATTTTTCAATCACTCAACAATACATGACAAAAAGGCGACATTTGGGGGAAACGAGTAACGTAGTAAAAATCGAGGTTAGCTTCGAAGTTAACGTTAGAACGACGCAAATCCCCCCCCCCCAAAAAAATCTATACGATTTAGCAAACTTCCCGAATTCACATGTACTTACTGCTGGGTGGCTTTTAAGTTGCCGGCTAACTGTGCTCAGCATTGCGAGGGTTTACTTCTCCCAATTTGTACAGAAATAACCGGATTAATGTAGGCCTTGCCAGGCAGTAACAGCGTATTTTCAGATACGTTTCAGAGACATCAATGCTTTTTATAACTGACCCAAGATAGACCACAGTCTGTGGTTTCCAATAGGAGCAGATGAACGAATCATAATGGGTAGAACAAGCAAGGAGGTGGGAGCAAATCACGAGCCAATGAGATCTATTCGCCCTTGCACTCCTATAAACAATGTATTTTATTTTTATTTGGCAAAGGGTAAAGTCTACAGATTCTAGTTTTGGAAACAGAAACCTGTATGGAGATAAAATGTTTCAGCGATGAGAAAATTTGCAGAATCTCGGCCAAAGTCCAGCTCGTTCAATCTTCTCTCTTCTTATCTGGTTGTGAGTGGAAACACCAACCGGATGCTTCATATTTATACATCCGGCGAAATATCTGTCTCATTGTTCTTTCTGTGGAGATTCCTCACGCCCTTGAGTACTCAACTCGTTCTTCTTCTTCTTTGGTGTGTTTTAACGGCGGTTGGCATCCAGCCAATATATGTTGCGTTACTGCCACTAACTACACTCGGGTCTAAATCCCTTATGCTTTACGGACCAACTAACCCTGTTCATCCAATACCTGAGCCACTATGCCTAGCTGTCGGAAGCTCTTAACTAGGTGGGATGCAACACTATCCCCTTGGGAGCGCACAACGACATCATCCCACTTCTGATAACACAGAAATTTTGTTGGGTACCCGACCGGGACTCAACCCTGCGTCCAAACCACTGCATCATCAGGTCCTCTGGTGTTGAACGAAGGAGGCTTTAAAACAGTATAGTACTGTTCAACTACTGCTATTTGACAGCATTATTGTATATTATAAGGTTGATGCTACATCAGAGAACAGCATCCTCACACAACATGTGTTGTAATTCATTATCACTATCAGCAGGACCTCGGGATAGCTTGCCCAAACAGTGAGCTGGACAATTTAGTTTTCTGTGTGCTCTGCCAGTGTCCTGCAGCTCACCCTGATAATCAGATTGCCTCGCCAACATCTACCAACGTTAGTTTCCTCTGAATTGTATTTTCACTGCAAATTGGTCGTTAACATCTCATAAGAGTTTCTGCACAGCCGGTCTATGATGCTGTGTGGGAAAGTTCCAACCAGTGAAGTAGACATCATTTGATAGACTACAACAAACAAACCTTCCAAAAGTATTTCAGTATTAAGTAAAACAAATGCTGTCACGCCCTGGCCTTAGTTATCTTTGTTTTCTTTATTATTTTGGTTAGGTCAGGGTGTGACATGGGGGATTTATGTGTTTGTCTGGTCTAGGGGTTTTGTATGTTTATGGGGTGTTTTCTAGTCTAGGTGTTTATGTAAGTCTATGGTTGCCTAGATTTGTTCTCAATTAGAGGCAGGTGTTTATCGTTGTCTCTGATTGGGAACCATATTTAGGCAGCCATGTTCTATGGGTATTTTGTGGGTGGTTGTCTTATGTCTTTGTGTCATTGCACCAGATAGGACTGTTTCGGGTTTCACATTTGTTGTTTTGTAGTGTTCTCGTGTATGGTCTTTATTAAACATGTTGAACTCTAACCATGCTGCATTTTGGTCCTCCTCTCCTTCAACGGAAGAAAACTGTTACAAATGCACTTCCATGACATGCTTACATGATACATTTATAATTTTGAGAAAGAACAAGGTCATTGTCAGCCTGGTGTTTCAATCCTAGAACCATGGAAAACATGTTTAATTGTCATATCAAAACACAGATTCAAGCCAAATCATGTCTCCTTCTGTTTAATTTCATCTGGTTTTATTTCTCTGGAAAATAATTGTACGTTGGCAGATTTTCATCCAGTTTGGCCAAAACTTTCAATAATAACAATTTATTAAACATATAACTATGCTGATACCATATTATGGTTTCCCTTTTACTATGTATTCAAGATATATCCTACTTTTATTTTCAAAAAGCAACAAGATTTAGCTGTCAGAACTTCCATGAGTATCAAACAAATTGGTTAATTTACAGTATTTTATGTTTATTATTTCCATAATACCTTCTGGCTAGTTGTCTGCCAAGATAATAATGGAAATGAAGACTAACATCCTGAGTCAACTACATGGAAGTGTTAAAACTCCTCATCTACAGCATGTCAACGTTCAGAATCTTGTGCAGGTCTCAACAACTTGAGATCTGATAATAAATAGAGCTTTACTTGGAAACGTCTACAAACTGACAAGACAATCGACTCGTTTATTAGGGTGTTTTTCTGTAACCAATTTCTTTACTGCGGTTACAAATCCCAGTGAAAACCAGGCATTCCTTGGTGATGAGTTCATGAGGTAAATCTTGGAGCTGAGATTCATAGGCCTGTGGTGGTTCAGATGTAGTCCAAAGGGAGGAGCAGCCTCAACAACCACAAGGGATTTGACGTGCACGTTGTCATCTTTCCTCGGCCCACTCATCTCATTCTGCCCCATTTCTTCTTCATGTGGATGTGGTCTAAGTAGATGATGCTTGTCTGTCTTAGTAGGTTCCAGAGAATGGGAACGTTTGAAAACATAGGGGTTCTTTCATGATTATGTAAAAACATAATTATAATATGGTAACTAACAATGACTAAGTGTATGTAGGTGTACTGCCTCAGCAGGATGTGGTAAGAAAATCAGAGAGAGATGGATTTCTGTCCACTGGACTTTCAGTGTGTCAGTTTTGCCATGACATATCCCAGGTTCCTTAGTGTGTGGTCTTCTTTGGTGTCTTGCCAAATTTGGCATCAAACCCGAGACCTTAAATGAAAAAGCACATGATACAATTAAGACAGTAGAGGTGTCAAGTCATCTCATCAACCAAAAAGAGACTTCACTACTAGTTGAGGCCTATGAGCTCTAATGGAACATTTCCATAAGCAGCTGAAGAGCAGCTCAGCATTTCAACTATGAGGTGAAGCTTAAAGTTACTACAGACACATGAGCACATGGGAGAGAGAGAGAGAGAGTGAGAGAGAGTGAGAGAGAGTGTGAGAGTGAGATTAAGAGTTAACAAGTTAATGTTGTTACTCACCAAGGAACACCAGGATAGTGCCGACCCACTGCATGGTGTTGAGGACGTTGCCGAACAGAAGGACAGAGCCCAGGATGGTAAAGAACTTCCGTGTGGTAGTGACGATGGAGCAGGTGAGAGGGCCGAAGTACACCACAGTCATGAAGATGAAGGTCTAAGAGAGGAAGAGGAGTGAATGACTGTTACTATAAAATACCCTCTGCAATGAGAATGAGAGCAAAATAGCGAAAGTCCACTCTAAACCACATACTGGCACTTATCCATAAGAATCACACGCATGTGAACCAATTAAAATGTAGAATGTGATTTGCAGACATGGAAATGTTTTCCTTTTAACACACAAACAGTCACACCCATGTGAGACCCACCTGGCCTAAAGCACTAGTTATTCCAAACAAAAGGATGTTCCAGAAAATGCTGGGGTGACGGTCTGTGAAGCTCAGGAAGTCCCATACCTCACCTGTCCACAACACCCCTGAAATAAAAACACATGGGATAATTTACTTAAAGTGACACAATTCAGCATACATTTATTTATTTTTTCCTGCATGTAACAATTGCTTTTTTATTTAACCTTTATTTAACTAGGCTGCTTGATTCTTATTTTTTAATCTCAAGTTATAAGATTGGTTAGCCTTTTCTTCTGCTACAAATGTGGGGAGAAGCCAATGAATTACTTTAATTGTTTTGGAATCCAACCCATGCTGAGATTTGGTTCCATGACTTTATGCCTGTTCCAAAATCAAAATCAACAGTGGATGAAGGGCTCCCCCTACTGGTACCGAGCAGTAACCGCAGTTGAATTGAACTGGGGAAGTGGGGACTGCTTTGGCCAAAACTGAACAAAAAGTTTCTGATAAAAGTAAGGCTGTAGAAAAGCATGAGATTGGGACACTTAGACTGAGAAGGAAGATCTGAAATTAAGATATTTTATTGAATAAATAATGGTGTATTTAGTAGAGACTGGGAGCTGGCAGAGATAGAGATACATAAGAAACAAAGCAGAGAGATCAGACAAAGTGTATATTTTCACACTAGTGAGGGACAACAGGTGTCTCACCTATTCCCAGCACCAGGGTGGACCACATGTTGATGTTGAGCATCATGTGGTTGGCACTGGTCTGGAAGAGATTCCTCATGTGGTCCTGGGCCACACCAGTCAAACCGTCCATGGTCAGAGATAGCAGCTAGGATACAGGGAGAGAGAAGGTCACATTTACAAACCCACAGAGGCACAGACAGCAAATACACATACAGGCAGAGAGAAACACGGACGAGGTCACAGAGATAATACCACAGGCAGATGAGGACAGTTACACTCACCAACAGGATCTCCCCGAAGCCGAAAGCAGATTCTGTGGAAGTGACACTCTTGTTGGGTTTATAGAGGAACAGGGCCACCCCGCTGACGATCAACAGCACACACAGGTACTTGGCCAGTGGGTATTTCTTCCTCAGTACAAATACACCCAGAATCATCACTGTGGAACCAAAGGCAAAGGGATGTGAGGGGCGGTTATCAGCAGCAGCCATCACTGGTCTATTGGGTTGATGTGCACATAGAAAGACAAGTCAGCCAGGGGGTAAAAACCATGGCTGTGTAGATTAATGGGCTGCACGTGCTCAAGGGATAAGACTGGTCAGTGTATTACTATAGAACACACTAACCTTACACAGTGTTTACATATTGCAACATACTGGGCGGGACAGAAGACTAGGCTCATGTACTTATTGTTAGCATGACACTTGCAGTCATAGGTGTATGCATGGGGAGACAGAGACTCACAGCAGGTGCATGCAAATAGAATATATGTTCATTAAACAGGGACACTGAGTTTTGAAGGGCTGATGGGATGTGTAGTTTAAAAAAGGTGCAATATGCAGAAATCACACAGATATTTCCTGGTTGCTAAAATTCTAATAGTTTGTCAAATTTCAGTGTATGTGACAAAACAAGCCATGTATAGTGTAAATAATTATTGAACCATACAAAACCCAAAGTAAAAAATGCAAAAACAAAACTTACGAAAGGGAAGGATATAAATAGTGCACATAGAACAGATACACCGCTTCTTAGACTGGCTTGCAATGAGAATGGCAAATCTATAACTCATATTTCAATGTGAATTTGGTTCGGTCGCCCAAAAAGTTACATATTGCAGCTTTAAAAATGGTACTGGAAATGCAGATAAGGGAGTCTGGCTGACACTGAAACATGACACACTGCTGCAGTAAGAGGCCATGCAATAAAATAAGGCAAACTAACCCCTCAAACCTGCACTGGTCACCAAGCCAAAGGCTGCATATGACTTGTTAATTACTTATTCAGGTGTTGAGAGTGGGGTCAGGATGAGCAATAATATAATTATTACACCTACCTGGGATGGGCTTACAAGACTTGCCCAACACCTGTGACAACAATAGAGAGGTTGTTTAGATATTAAAATGATAAAATATCACAACAAATTATGATGATGACAGCGAGACACTGTATGGGCTGAGGGATAGGACTGACCTGTGTGGGGTAGTTGACATACTGTAGGGCAGAGTTGCTGGATACCATGGCTCCAAGATAAGACAGGGAACACACTCCATAGAGCCAGCTCTTGGTGTGGTCTGGTCTGGAACCCTCAAAAAACTGAATCACTAATGGGGAGGAGGCAGAGAAGAGACATCTATAATACATGGAGATTCAATACCAACAGACCATTGAAACACCCACGGGGGGCAAGATATTTTGGAGAGAACTGTGTTGGACAGAAAGTGAAAGGCCACAATTGATGACTATGTGTGGTTTACTCACAGATCTTGGCAAACCCAGCATTGATGATGCATTGGATGAATACCAGCGTTGTGGCATAAACAAACTTCTCCTTCTTCTCCCCCTCACCATACTGTCCTCGGGTACTGGGTAAATCAGACAGACAGCATTATGACAGTTTATCAGTGCAACCACTCATGTTAATCCAGAGGTAATCCACTTCTTATTACATATATAAGACAGGTGTGACACACAACAACACACAGGCCTTGATATTCAGCAAGGGAATTATTTGTTAATTAAACTGTGGAGTATCTGTAGACTAGAAAAAGAGAATGAGAGGGCAGTGTGAGGTACTAGAAGTCTGCTCTGGTTGACTACAGATACAAATCATCACTGGAAACAAGATGAAATTCCTCAACCTTGAGTGACATACCATTCAAGACATATCTACAGTATGTAGCAAGCTAATACCATATAGGGATATCGTTTTTTGAACAGTTTCAGCTCTGTAGAGTTGGCTCGCCTACATTCAATAATGACATGAACTTGTTGCATATAGCATCACCAACTGACATATGTGCACAAAGAAACAGGCAATAAAAGCAATGTGCATCAAGAGCCGATGTTAAGAAATCAATGATGTCGCTCGGATGTCAGACCAGGAAACTACTTACATTGTCTCTTGTAATATGCCATAGTAAAAATAACAAACGAAGACTCCGAGGAAACAGACAATGAATCGTATACGCTCGTTCTGCAGTAGCGAGGGCTTCCCGGCTCCCTTTCCTGCAGCCATGCTGTCCTCGAGCTGTCCTGGTATGGAAACCGATACAGATCCGATCCCCGCACCCCTCAAAGCAACGTCCCGCTCCACAATCCCAGATATCACAAGCCCGGAAATTGTGACGCTGTAACGTTACCCTAACTGGGCAGACAGTTGCTAATGTAACTGCAGATCAGGCCGTGTTTCCTCTTCAACGATTTAGCTAAATATCCCTGTTAGCTAGCTGACTTTGCTAGCTAGCTAACGTTAGTTAGCCAACGTTAGATTGGTGGGTTGGTTGTTAGCAATTAGCAAAATCCATCATTGTTGTCAATCCAGCTGTCACGGTATAGTGTTGAATCCGGAATATATGTCCTTAATTGCAGGTCTCTCGTACTAGCAAACGTTAATCCTGTCCCGATCCAGGTTATGTCAAAGGCATCCCATTCAGACAATTTTCCCGGTGGAAACCGGAGTGTAGTTGTTTTCATTGAGATACGTCAGAGAACAAGCTGGCTCAAAGACCTCAGTGGTTCATTAGGAGCCCTCAACGGAAATGCTTGAGTTTGTAGCTACTATACCATTCATATAAAACAGTGCTGGCAGAACGCAGATGCTACAATTTTATAACTATGCATGAACCATGTGATTTGTTTTCTCATTTGAATCAACTTATATGCAGCATACAAGGTAGCTCGAAATGTTCTTATTTTTGTTGATGTATCAAAAGATTCAGCTGTACAATTTTATAACTATGCATGAACCATGTGATTTGTTTTCTCATT
>NC_088225.1:18494888-18524678 GCF_036934945.1 Oncorhynchus masou masou | reverse complement strand
GCATACAAGGTAGCTCGAAATGTTCTTATTTTTGTTGATGTATCAAAAGATTCAGCTGTAATATATGTGATCTATACTCTTTGATTTGTTTATTTAAATGGCAGTCTACACAGACGACTATTGAAAACATTTGCGGGGCTTTCTCGAACTTGTCGCGTGTCTTTTTTCGTACAGGGATGTGGATGGATTCTATTGGTCCAAATAAGGCAATAAACCACAAGATTCTGCCATTGAAACAGACGGACTAGAGAATGGGCGGGGCTTCTACTCCAGAGACACGGCTCCACGTGTCGAAGACAACTTTGACAACATTGAAATGCACCACCACATTTTAGCATTGTTCAATAATCATGACTGAACCCATTCACAATTGGTTTAATGTCCATTTAATGTTAGTGTCTACTGTCAAACTAAAAACATGTTTAAACAACTTCAATGCTTAAAACATTACATTTTACAGGAAAGTAATGGAGGAACACCTACATATTGGTGATACAATGTCATTTTACATCACAAAACAGCAAGGTAAATCGTATCTGAAGCTGGGGGAAAAGACAACTATGTCCAAATGATTCAGACTGTGCCTTTACATCAGAAGAGAGCAGAGGTTCATGCTCATGCATGACACAACATGCATTTCAAACTGATATAGGAACAGCCACTATATTGCCATAAACATTGCTCATCCTCAACCTGAGCAAGGGATAGGGCAAGTCACAGTGAGTACTCACTAGGTATACTCACAAACCAACTGTAAAAACATTCTACTAGGCCCTAAATATGGGAAATGTTTATCATAATGAACAATTACTTGACAGATTCAAAAACAATACATTCACCCCCATCAATGGGACAAGAGAATACAAAGACAATATCCAAATTCATGATAAACATTGGGACTCAGAAATGGACATACCCCATTCCATCTTTTGTCTTGCCCATTCACCCTCTGAATGGACACACACAATCCATGTATCAAGGTTTAAAAATCCTTCTTTAACCTGTCTCCTCCCCTTCATCTACACATTTGAAGTGGATTTAACAAGTGACATCAACAAGAGATCATGGCTTTCACCTGGATAGTCTGGTATGTTTTGTATACCTCATATATATGAATACATTATAAGAAAAAATTGAGACATTTTGCAATAAATTGAATAACTGATTTCCCACCAAAATGACTGAACAATATCTCATTTGATTAAACAATTCTAAATGTTTGGAATATCTTCATTCATTGTCCAACTTTTATATATTTTTTAAAAACCTTTTAAACATTATGCCGACCCTCGCTAACTTATGGGAATGTTAAATAGACATATGGAAGTCTAATGAGCACTTAGGTATTGTGAACAAACGTTCCATTAACTATATTTTGGGGAAGTGATCCGGAAGCTGCATTCCAATGCCACATTTGATGTTGCATCCATACTGTATGTGTATTTTCTTACAGGTTTGTGTGATGGCAACAATGGACATAATCCTAAATGTTTGAAGCAAAGATTATTGTTAAACTATATGAATGTAATTATTTTTTAATGCAAAATTAAGTATGTATGTCACAGGCCTACTAAGCTAAATCTCCATGACGAGTTTAGCACTTAGAAATGGTAGATGTAGCTAGCTAGTATACTGACAGAGTCGGTACAATTCAGACATGCACTATTAATAACTGACTGAGGCCCAATTTAGTTGTTCTTCAACTTTCAGTTCAAATGTTCGTGAGAATACATAGGTATTGTAAAGGGAGATTAATAATCAGGGTATGAATAACATATTTACTCTTTGGAGTGCCCACATACATATGGGGTATGGTAGTAACGTTAGGTGCAAGACGCACTGGTTTGTGTCAAGAACTGGAACACTGCTGGGTTTTTCACGCCCAAAAGTTTCCTTTGCGTATCAAATAGGGTCCACCACCCAAAGGACATCCAGCAAACTTGACACCTGTGGGAATCATTCGCGCCGACATGGGCCAGTATTCCTGAGGAACGCTTTGAACACCTTGAAGAGTCCATGCCCCGACGGGGGACGGGGGGGAGGGGGGGGTCTACGCATGTAGATCCCACGGATCAATGCATTTAAAATCAAAACGCATGGCTCTAGATCCCACCGATCATTGCATTCTTTACATTGTTGAGATCATACATAATATCACTATAGTCCGAGTGTTCCTTTTCTTAAGTTGCTTTTATTTTAGCGCATCAAATGTGTAAATACTTACACTGCATTAAATCATTAATTTGTTTAAATAAACACTTGCTCAACAGAATGTAATAGATCAATAGAATTAGTGCTTCAATCTAGTTGACATTGGTAAAGTTCTCGGTCATCTTTCGCGGAGAAAATACATTTTAGAGACCGGGGAGAAAATACAATAACGCAACAAAAAACATATTAAGGGAAAGATGTTCTGTCCAAATGACATCAGTTTGACCGGCTGTATGGGGTAAAAGCTGTGAAAACGACCCAACGTGTTTCTGCTAAGATTTCAGTTCGGTTTTGATGCATTTTTTTATGTGGTTGAAATACTATCAGCTTTTATGATGAAGACAGCACCTCTACAGATGGTATCTGAGCATGGCATTCTCTCAAGATGCATTAATAAATCATATGTCTCCACTCCTGTTCCAAATTTAACCCTACATTTAGTGTATGATTTTACTGCAAGGAATGCTTCATTCTGCAGGAGTTATTATTAAGGCTATGTGAGAGGTTATAGACCGGTCAAGTCAGTGCCCAGATTTCACAGTTCCCTTGACATGCCATAGGCCAATTTGAAGTTCCGTCTGCTGTCATCCTCTTTAACCACTTCACCAAATCGTTTCCAAACATGACTTTTCTGGCCCTCCCTTCTCTTTGTTTTCAACTCTCCTGTCCTAGCTTTTGTCTTATTGAATTAAAACAATGTCCTTTTTGCCTCTGTGGATTGATAACTTTTTCTGCCTGTTCCCAAAAGTATTACTTGGCGATTGGCTGTGGGCTATTTGGCGTGCCTACAGTTAAGCCCTGCAGATTAGGTTTATGCACTAATACCAGATAATGAAAGATGAACCACAATGTAGCCTTTATAAATTGCACAATAATTACACATTTATGGATTTTTTTAAAGGTATTATTTCTCTTTATTCAACCAGCCTGCCACACAATATTTAATGACTCTAAACCCATCCACCCCACAGATATAACCGCGGGGACTGCGGGTTATGAGTCAACCCAGGCATCACTAATTAGTACATCTCTGACTCCAAGCTCTAGCTATAACAAATCTAAGGGTATCAGAGCAAGGCCAAGTTGTGTAGAATAAAAGTGTCACACAAACATTTGTACAACTTATTTACCCTCCCTAACCAAGGGGGCAAGTGACTATCAATGTACCCAGAGCAGCAAGTCCCTCTGAGAATCAGGATAGAACACCAATGACAGATTTGATCCTGATCCCACTGTAGAGGTCTCTCTTTTTGTTGATCTTAGTTGAATAGATCTGGAGGCTTGTCATAATCTCTGACAAGGTGGTGGCAGCTATCTTGATTTAATCTATTAGGATAAATCCATCCTCATTAGTCTGAAAACAACCCCATATCCACAGTCACATGGTGGTTGTGTCCTGGAGGGGTCCACTCATGTAGCCCCCAACTGAATGCCCAACTGTCTGGTAGGGGGCAGAGCCTTGACCTGAGCAGCCTGTGACAGGCGAGACTGACAGGCCGCGGAACAGGAGGTCCATGGAGGGCAGCAAGGGCTTGAGTAGACTGACAGGGCAGAAGGCAGAGCCTCCATGGGGAGTGAAATTCACCTTGTTGGGGTCAGGGCAGGATACCTGGAGGAGAGGTTCTCTCTGACAGGGAGACCTGGGGTTGAGGGACAGAAAGAGATGATTAGCCCAAATCATTTCTAATTACACAAAGTCTCTTGTGTGTTTCAATACTCACATAGCCTCTTCACACACTACGCGTACTCGCTCACAGCCTTCAGGGGGCTCCCTCTGGAAGGAGTAGGTCTTGTTGGGACGAGGGGAGGAGGAGGGCTGAAACAGGGAGGGGTCCAGAACAACTGGAGAGGGGTACACGGTCTCACAGTCCACAGGGTCTACACAGAGAGGGGAAAAAATGATTTAAAAAGGTCCACTACGGTATTTAAGTCATTCAAGTCTAACAAACCATCCATTTACTCACCTGACTCTCCCATGGGGCAGGGAGACTGAGATGGGGAGAGTAGAGCTGGGTTCAGGGAACAGGGAGACTCAGATGGAGAGAGCAATGCAGGGTCGAACGAGCCAGGGGAGGGTTCACTCTGGGTACCACTGCTGCACCTCTGGGCAGGAACTGGGGCTCTGTGGCCATCTGGGACATCCAGGATCTAACAGGGGAACAGGGAGAGGGTACAGTGAGGCTATGGGACACTGGCCATTGGAGAGAAATAAGAGCTAATTGGCTGTCACTAGAGGGATCCAGTGGATCCATAGAGGGTTGAGATCATGGATCTAAGCCAGCCGGTACGCAAGCAGATAGGCTTTATATCAACATGCTCACCTTGTGCTGGTCCTCAGGTGTCTCTGACACAAAGACCCCCTCCAGCTCCAGGTTCAGACCTTCCACACTGCGCCGCAGCCGAGGGGCCAACCTGCTCAGGGGCACCGTCTGGGGGGGTGGGGGGTCACCAAGGACACATGAAAATGGAGCACAGGAGTGTGTATGGTCTCATCTTATCTGTTCCACACAAAGGGGCTTGAGTGTGAGGGTATGTACCAAAGGCCATGTAGCTACACATATCAGTACGAGTGTATTCCTGTCAATGTGCATTCCTGTCATAGCGTGGCGATGGTGCAACCAGGCAGCTTGATGACACCAGCTCCTAAGAAAAGCAGTGCTGTTTTTCTGGCCCTGTTGCTAACGCCTCTCTACTCTGCCTGAGAAACTCAGGAGGCCGACCATCAGTGTTCTGTGTCAGTGAACACTCTGAACACCTCCTGGGTCACACTGTCTGCATACATGATCTTACATTAGTCATCCAGGGGACATTCAAAATCAAAAATAACATTTTAAATTCAAGTAAACAAGTTGCAGTATAAATAAGGACGGGCTCAGAGTACAGATCAAATCCACAGTATTATGGGGAGGGCTGTATAGGACGTACCTGTGTAGCGCCTGGCACATGGCCTCCAGGTAGGGGGTGGTGGGGACGCTCATATCCCCCAGAGGGAGGGGCGTGTCGGGAGCGCTTCTGCAGCTGGTGCTTGAGCTTAACCACCTGAGGCCAAGTCATAGAGGGAAAAGGACTTAGAAGAGACGCTTGTCTTTCAGAGGAAAGAATGAGGGGAGGAATAATTTAACAGGGAGAGAGGAGTGTGACTGGCCGAGTCTCTGCAGACAACAGGAGAGTAAAAATAGTCCCATCTCTGAGTTTTACTGGTGCATTGTGAGAATGATGTTTGATTGACAAGCTCCTGGTTAAAGGACCTTTTTTAGTAAACATTTACATTCAAAGAAAGTACTCACATCCCTCAAGTGTTCAGCGCTGCCCCATGATGCTGAGCGTTTGTGTCCGCCAACACTTCTTCTTCCCCGAGTCTCCTCTGCCCAGGAGCTGGGAGTCTATGGAAGGAGCAGGGTTGTTATAGTAACCAGCCACATGTTGCTTATACAACTCTGCACACAACACACACTTTCTGAAAAACTGAACTGACTTGAAAATATTTTTTTTGCTGTGGAAACTTTGCTGATTGGATTGGAGTCAGACAGGATGTTATTATTGATCATTTAACTACACAACTGGTAACTTTATCTACAAGTTCTAAGATTGACCTTTTAGTAGAACATTACAGAGCGGTGAACCCGTTTTGCTCTTCTCTCGCTGTACATTTGACACCTATGGAAGTGAAACATCACCCGAGCTACATGATTTGACTAGAGTACAGAAGTGGTGCCCTACAGCTGTCAGGCACACCTGCCAGCTACACAGCTGTGCAGAGGCAGAGAGGCAGGCGAAGAGTAAACCACTGTTGCTGAAAACACCCCCTACAAATGAGTAAAACAAAAACCACAGCAATGCAAATACACAAGGGACACACGTCAGCTACAGCAGCACAGACACAGTTTAACATTAGTACACAAAACATGTAGACTGACAGCTGTATTCACACAGAATAGGAGGCCGCCACAGAGTTTGGGTAATCAACATGGTGACATCCTGTGCTGTCCCTCCTTCATTCATCACAACTGAGCTCCATGTTGTCACATGCAAGAGGAGGAGGAAGAAGAGAGAGGACAGTGGAGAGTTCCTACCGACATAGGCCCCACTCCTCTAATGCCCACAAGCCCTGGGGTGAGCGTTGCTGGCAGACGGGAGGATGTGGGTGTGTGGCGGTCTATCTGCTGAGCTGCCCTCCCTCGTCTCCACACTACTGCTTCACACACAGCCTGGACAGGATCCTCTTGCTGATGGCCAATTTCTCCTCAACATCAATTTATTTTTTCCTGTTCTCCCTCCCCCTAACTTAGCTATTTTCTCTGGGCCTCCTCTCCTCCAAATGCAGGTTCCTCTCCAGGTCACGTTTCCCCAAAATGCAGTCTTCTCTCTGGGTCTAGTCTCCTGGAACTCTCAGTCCTCTCACAGAGTTCCACACTGATGTCATGACGCACAGTAGTGTAACAGTGTCGGTCCCGGGCTATAAATGACAAAAAACCTTGACGCCATCTTCCGCCCTATCTGGTGGAGCCGTGGTCAGACATCGTGGCTAAATGTGTCACGGAGGGACAGTCAGTTACCCAACCCTGTCAGTGTAGTGTTACTGCTCCCTACACACCCCCTCCTCCCTTCCGACACCAAACATGACCAGAGAGATCACAGGACACAGGGCTATAAAAAGATCCGGTCAAAAGGTGATGGAATGTTCTGGGTGTCTTACGCTTTGAATGCCAGTTCAGCCTCGTGTTTTATTTGATGTAGATTTACTTTGTAATATTACAAAGGGGTTTTGAACCGGTTACTACAAATAGTTTAGATTGGGTATCTCTCTAGTTTGTGTGTTTGTGGCAGAGGGGAACTCCCCCAAATCCACAAGAAGCTGGTTGTATGGGAAAATGTGACAGTTTCATTACTGAAGAAAGGAGATAATGGTTGAGGTTGAAGAGACAGTAGAGGGGGGGGTATGTTGAGATTGAAGAGACAGTGGGGGGGGGGGTAGGTTGAGGTTGAAGAGACAGTAGAGGGGGGGGGGGTAGGTTGAGATTGAAGAGACAGCAGAGGATGAAGAGAACAAAACAACTATATCCAGTTGGCTGCCTTCCACTGCTCCTCAGCTTCAGAATGGAACTGCTAGACACCTGCAGCAAAAGCCTCAGATGTCCTATTCTGTAATATAAAGACCAAGTGAGGCTAACAGTGTTTATAACACACATTTTCATAGATTAAAAGTATGGCTATTGTAAGCAACAACGGTGACAAATTGAATGGGCAGCTACAAATGTCTTTTAAGCCATATCAATACAGGCTTGACGAGTATATTCCTCTCGGTTTCAGATCTATAGGATTAAATGGATGTTAATGTTAAATTCACATTTGGGCTGTGACTTGAGTCCGGTCAGTTTACCTGTGTGGCCTTGTCATTGACACAGGTGACTCCTTGGCTCTCTGCCTCCTTGGGCCACCGGCCCTGCAGATATGGTCCAACAATTGTATCCAGGGACAGGGTGCGACGAATGGTCGGCTTTGGGGGGCGAGACTTGCTCCTGTCGCCTGAAGGAAACAGCCAAAAGACATCACATTTACTGATATGAAACGTGTCTGCTTTATACTGGGTGTGTGTGATGAGGTCAATATTTGTAACAGAAGACAGATGCTAATCTTGTATGGAGGGATGTTTTGTGTGACGGTGCCCCAGTTCGACAGCATATTGGTCTGACAAACTCAATGCTCAGCCTACCGGTGCAACGTAGTTGGAACAAACAGTCACATCATAAAGGAGGCTCAAAACTACTTTAGCACCAGCAGGAGTTCATAAAAAGGCCTCCCCCGGACCCCACCTCCCCTCGTAGGGCTCGATGAGCTCGTAGTACAAGTAGGTGTGTATTGGCAGCTCTTTGTAAATCATCTCTGGCAGGTGTGAGCCAAGCCACTGAGCCTACAGCAAAGCCCTCCAAAGACATGTTGCACAAGACTGGCAACAATTCTACTCCTGAAACCTTTTCCCCAACTCACACCACTTCCCAGGGCAAACAGGATGTATAAATAAACACCACAGAACAAGCACTCGAGTTACTGGTGCATCATTACAGTGTACTGTTGAAACACACTGTGGAATTACAGGCCACAAAACAAAGGTGACAATGTGATACGGAATCGCTATTATTGTTAATTTTTAGAACACACTCAAGAACCTCCAGAAGCTAACTAGCTAACTAGCTACAAGCTATTTAGTCATTGTTCGTTTTTTTTTTTTTACCTGGATAACACTCACTAATCCAGCTTCCCTGCCCCCTGGACACTGATCACCTGGCTACATAGCTGATGCACGCTGGACTGTCCATTAATCACGGTACCTCATTCTGCTTGTTTATGTTTTATCTGTCGGCCCCGTTGCCTAGTCAATGCCATTTTACCTGCTGTTGTTGTGCTAGCTGATTAGCTGTTGTTGTCTCACCTACTGTTTAAGCTAGCTTTCCCAACTCAACACCTGTGATTACTGTATGCCTCGCTGTATGTCTCTCTCAAATGTCAATATGCCTTGTATACTGTTGTTCAGGTTAGTTATCATTGTTTTAGTTCACAATGGAGCGCCTAGTTCCACTCTTCATACCCCTGATACCTCCTTTGTCCCACCTCCCACACATGCGGTGACCTCACCCATTACAACTAGCATGTCCAGAGATACCTCTCTCATCATCACCCAGTGCCTGGACTTACCTCCGCTGTACCCGCACCCCACCATACCCCTGTCTGCGCATTATGCCCTGAATATATTCTACCATGCCCAGAAACCTGCTCCTCTTATTCTCTGTCCCCAATGCTCTAGGCGACCAGTTTACCAGATAGCCTTTAGCCGCACCCTCATACTACTCCTTCTCTGTTCCGCGGGTGATGTGGAGGTAAACCCAGGCCCTGCATGTCCCCAGGCACCCTCATTTGTTGACTTCTGTGATCGAAAAAGCCTTGGTTTCATGCATGTCAACATCAGAAGCCTCCTCCCTAAGTTTGTTTTACTCACCGCTTTAGCACACTCTGCTAACCCTGATGTCCTTGCCGTGTCTGAGTCCTGGCTCAGGAAGGCCACCAAAAATTCTGAGATTTCCATACCCAACTATAACATCTTCCGTCAAGATAGAACTGCCAAAGGGGAGGAGTTGCAGTCTACTGCAGAGATAGCCTGCAAAGTAATGTCATACTTTCCAGGTCCATACCCAAACAGTTCGAACTACTAATTCTGAAAATTACTCTCTCCAGAAATAAGTCGCTCACTGTTGCCGCCTGCTACCGACCCCCTCAGCTCCCAGCTGTGCCCTGGACACCATTTGTGAATTGATTGCCCCCATCTAGCTTCAGAGTTTGTTCTGTTAGGTGACCTAAACTGGGATATGCTTAACACCCCGGCAGTCCTACAATCTAAGCTAGATGCCCTCAATCTCACACAAATCATCAAGGAACCCACCAGGTACAACCCTAACTCTGTAAGCAAGGGCACCCTCATAGACGTCATCCTGACCAACTGGCCCTCCAAATACACCTCCGCTGTCTTCAATCAGGATCTCAGCGACCACTGCCTCATTGCCTGTATCCGCTACGGAGCCGCAGTCAAACGACCACCCCTCATCACTGTCAAACACTCCCTAAAACACTTCTGTGAGCAGGCCTTTCTAATCAACCTGGCCCGGGTACCCTGGAAGGACATTGACCTCATCCCGTCAGTTGAGGATGCCTGGTCATTCTTTAAGAGTAACTTCCTCACCATTTTAGATAAGCATGCTCCGTTCAAAAAATGCAGAACTAAGAACAGATATAGCCCTTGGTTCACTCCAGACCTGACTGCCCTCGACCAGCACAAAAACATCCTGTGGCGGACTGCAATAGCATCGAACAGTCCCCGCGATATGCAACTGTTCAGGGAAGTCCGGAACCAATACACGCAGTCAGTCAGGAAAGCTAAGGCCAGCTTCTTCAGGCAGAAGTTTGCATCCTGTAGCTCCAACTCCAAAAAGTTCTGGGACACTGTGAAGTCCATGGAGAACAAGAGCACCTCCTCCCAGCTGCCCACTGCACTGAGGCTAGGGAACACGGTCACCACCGACAAATCCATGATTATTGAAAACTTCAACAAGCATTTCTCAACGGCTGGCCATGCCTTCTGCCTGGCTACTCCAACCTCGACCAACAGCTCCGCCCCCCCCGCAGCTCCTCGCCCAAGCCTCTCCAGGTTCTCCTTTACCCAAATCCAGATAGCAGATGTTCTGAAAGAGCTGCAAAACCTGGACCCGTATAAATCAGCTGGGCTTGACAATCTGGACCCTCTATTTCTGAAACTATCCGCCGCCATTGTCGCAACCCCTATTACCAGCCTGTTCAACCTCTCTTTCATATCGTCTGAGATCCCCAAGGACTGGAAAGCTGCCGCAGTCATCCCCCTCTTCAAAGGGGAGACACCCTGGACCCAAACTGTTACAGACCTATATCCATTCTGCCTTGCCTATCTAAGGTCTTCGAAAGCCAAGTCAACAAACAGGTCACTGACCATCTCGAATCCCACCGTACCTTCTCCGCTATGCAATCTGGTTTCCGAGCCGGTCACGGGTGCACCTCAGCCACACTCAAGGTACTAAACGACATCATAACCGCCATCGATAAAAGACAGTACTGTGCAGCCGTCTTCATCGACCTTGCCAAGGCTTTCGACTCTGTCAATCACCATATTCTTATCGGCAGACTCAGTAGCCTCAGTTTTTCGGATGACTGCCTTGCCTGGTTCACCAATTACTTTGCAGACAGAGTTCAGTGTGTCAAATCGGAGGGCATGCTGTCTGGTCCTCTGGCAGTCTCTATGGGGGTGCCACAGGGTTCAATTCTCGGGCCTACTCTTTTCTCTGTATATATCAATGATGTTGCTCTTGCTGCGGGCGATTCCCTGATCCACCTCTACGCAGACGACACCATTCTATATACTTTCGGCCCGTCATTGGACACTGTGCTATCTAACCTCCAAATGAGCTTCAATGCCATACAACACTCCTTCCGTGGCCTCCAACTGCTCTTAAACGCTAGTAAAACCAAATGCATGCTTTTCAACCGATCGCTGCCTGCACCCGCTTGCCCGACTAGCATCACCACACTGGATGGTTCCGACCTTGAATATGTGGACACCTATAAGTACCTAGGTGTCTGGCTAGACTGCAAACTCTCCTTCCAGACCCATATCAAACATCTCCAATCGAAAATCAAATCAAGAGTCGGCTTTCTATTCCGTAACAAAGCCTCCTTCACTCACGCTGCCAAGCGTACCCTAGTAAAACTGACTATCCTACCGATCCTTGACTTCGGCGATGTCATCTACAAAATTGCTTCCAACACTCTTCTCAGCAAACTGGATGCAGTTTACCACAGTGCCATCCGTTTTGTCACTAAAGCACCTTATACAACCCACCACTGCGACTTGTATGCTCTAGTCGGCTGGCCCTCGCTACATATTCGTCGCAAGACCCACTGGCTCCAGGTCGTCTACAAGGCCATGCTAGGTAAAGCTCCGCCTTATCTCAGTTCACTGGTCACGATGGCAACACCCATCCGTAGCACGCGCTCCAGCAGGTGTATCTCACTGATCATCCCTAAAGCCAACACCTCATTCGGCCGCCTTTCGTTCCAGTACTCTGCTGCCTGTGACTGGAACAAATTGCAAAAATCGCTGAAGTTGGAGACCTTTATCTCCCTCACCAACTTCAAACATCAGCTATCTGTGCAGCTAACCGATCGCTGCAGCTGTACATAATCTATTGGTAAATGGCCCACCCATTTTCACCTACCTCATCCCCACAGTTTTTATTTTATTTATTTACTTTTCTGCTCTTTTGCACACCAATATCTCTACCTGTACATGATCATTTATCAATCCAGTGTTAATCTGCAATATTGTAATTATTCGCCTACCTCCTCATGCCTTTTGCACACATTGTATATAGACTCCCCTTTTTTTCTACTGTGTTATTGACTTGTTAATTGTTTACTCCATGTGTAACTCTGTGTTGTCTGTTCACACTGCTATGCTTTATCTTGGTCAGGTCGCAGTTGTAAATGAGAACTTGTTCTCAACTAGCCTACCTGGTTAAATAAAGGTGAAATAAAAAATAAAAAAAATAAAAAAATAAAAAGGTCCCTTAAAACCTCTATTGACATTGGTACATGAGAGGGTACAGAGGTAGGTAGTGTAATTAAATATTACACTCTTAAAACACCTTCAGAGTTCAGGGGCAATACAAATAAAAATATTAACACTGACCATTTATCAAGGCCATTTTACTGATTAAAATAATCATGATATGTAGCGTATACTAAAGCTATGTGATGTTTGATAGTTGTCACCAAACCGGATGGGTTAAATAGAAAATGTGCTTACTCTGGCTCTACCAAACAGCTCAAAGATACAGTGTGGGTAGGGTGGTCTACACGATGAGATTAAAATGGATAAGAACGAGAATATTTGTATTTGTCAAACGGCAGTCAAGCATCAATCATGTCACCAGAACAACACCCTCTATCTATTGGAATGGAGCATCAAGATCACCATGCACTTTCATCACCCTGTGAAGTTCAGAACTTATTTCATCTGTCGCCTAATAAACTGCATGGTTTCCCCCAGTAATAATGAGAGGACCACACACACCATATCGTCTCGACTCCAAGTTCACTTCAATATGATGGTTATTCAGTGGAGGCTGGTGGGAGGAGCTATAGGAGGATGGGCTCATTGTAAAGGCTGTAACAGAATTAATGGAACGGAGTCATACATGTGGTTTCCTTGTGTTTGATACGGTTCCATTTATACCATTCCAGTCTTTACAATGAGTCCATCCTCCTACAGCACCTCCCACCAGCCTCCACTGCAGTTATCATTTCTCACATAATATATTTTACTGACACAAAAAGATCCCACCATTTCGAACGAACAAATAACCTGTCGGCATTTATAAAATTGTACCAAAACTACTTGTAGTGACTTATTTTTTATATGTTACCACTTTAGTCGCATTAATACTCTGGATGGAAACGTGGTTAATCAAATCGTATTAGTCACATGAGCCAAATACAACAGGTGTAGACCTCACAGTGAAATGCTTACTTACAAGTCCTTAAATCAACAATGCAATTAAAAAAAATATGAATAATAAATAAAAGTAACAACTAATTAAAGAGCAGCAGTAAAATAACAATAGCGAAACTATATACAGGGGGCTACCGGTACAGAGTGAATTTGCTTACAAGTGGGTGAGGCGAATGACACATTCTTGATCTGGTTGGGTACTGAAAAATACGACTTAACTTTTATTGGTCATAAACTCCATCTATCTATCTATCTATCTATCTATCAAGGGTCTGCCCTCGAAAGTCATAATGTTCCCTCCCAGTTGATTAAATCTCAAACCAGCAGTGTACACCAGGGCTTCTCACTCCTATGCCTTTGCCCCCACAATACATTCACACACATTCCTCTTTCATGTTCGAACATTATGGATTAAACTCCTTTATCAACACCGATTCAAAAAATATAAAAGCAACATGCAACAATTTCAAAGGTTTTAGTTTGTTAGTTCATATAAGGAAATCAGTCAATTGAAATAAATAAATTAGGCCCTAATCTATTGATTTCTCATGAGTGGGAATACAGACATGCATTCGTTGTTCACAGATACCTTAAAAAAAGGGCAGGGTGTGGATCAGAAAACCAGTCAATATCTGGTGTGACCATTTCCCTCACACAGAGTGACACATCTCCTTCGCATATAATTGATCAGGCCTGTTACCCTACTCCTCTTCCAATTTATTTTTCCGTTATTTTACCAGGTAAGTTGACTGAGAACATGTTCTCATTTGCAGCAACGACCTGGGGAATAGTTACAGGGGAGAGGAGGAATGAGCCAATTGTAAATTATTAGGTGACCGTGATGGTTTGAGGGCCAGATGGGGAATTTAGCCAGGACACCGGGGTTAACACCCCTCCTCTTACAATAAGTGCCATGGGATCTTTAATGACCTCAGAGAGTCAGGACACCCGTTTTAACATCTCATCCGGAAGACAGCACCCTACACAGGGCAGTGTTCCAATCAATGCCCAGGGGCAATTGGGATATTTCTTAGACCAGAGGAAAGAGTGCCTCCTACTGGCCCCTCCAACACAACTTCCAGCAGCATCTGGTCTCCCATCCAGGACCAAACCTGCTTAGCTTCAGTAGCAAGCTAGCAGTGGTATGCAGGGTGGTATGCTGCTGGCAATGGCTGTGCAAAGTTTCTGGATATTGGTGGGAACTGGAACACTGCTGTATACGACAATCCAGAGCACACCAAACATGATCAATGGGTGACATGTCTGGTGAGTATGCAGGCCATGGAAGAACTGAGACCGTTTCATCTTAAAAGAATTGTGTGCAGATCCTTGTGACATAGTGGCAGCAGATGGTGGTGGTGGCAGCAGATGAACGGCACAACAATGGGCCTCAGGATCTCGTCACAGTATCTCTGTGCATTCAAATTGCCATCGATAAAATGCAAATGTGTTCGTTGTCCTGAGCTTATGCCTTCCCATACCATAACCCCACCGCCACCATGGGGTACTCTGTTCACAAAATAGACATCAGCAAACCGTTCGCACACACAACGCCATACACGCCGTCTGCACGGTACAGTTGAAACTGGGATTCATCCATAAAGACCACACTTCTCCAGTGTGCCAGTGCGCGCTAACCAAGGTTGCCAGGTACACGGTGTTTCCTCTGGCACATTGGTGCGGCTGGCTTCCGGGTTGGATGTGCGCTGTGTTAAGAAGCAGTGCGGCTGGTTGGGTTGTGTATCGGAGGACGCATGACTTTCAACCTTCGTCTCTCCCGATCCCGTATGGGAGTTGTAGCAATGAGACAAGATAGTAGCTACTACAACAATTGGATACCACGAAATTGGGGAGAGAAAAAAAGAAACCGAACTGCAGTCAGGTCAAGACCCTGGTGTGGACGACGAGCACGCAAATTTACATTTACATTTACATTTAAGTCATTTAGCAGACGCTCTTATCCAGAGCGACTCACAAATTGGTGAATTCACCTTCTGACATCCAGTGGAACAGCCACTTTACAATAGTGCATCTAAATTATTTAAGGGGGGGGGGGTGAGAAGGATTACTTTATCCTATCCTAGGTATTCCTTGAAGAGGTGGGGTTTCAGGTGTCTCCGGAAGGTGGTGATTGACTCCGCTGTCCTGGCGTCGTGAGGGAGTTTGTTCCACCATTGGGGGGCCAGAGCAGCGAACAGTTTTGACTGGGCTGAGCGGGAACTGTACTTCCTCAATGGTAGGGAGGCGAGCAGGCCAGAGGTGGATGAACGCAGTGCCCTTGCTTGGGTGTAGGGCCTGATCAGAGCCTGGAGGTACTGCGGTGCCGTTCCCCTCACAGCTCCGTAGGCAAGCACCATGGTCTTGTAGCGGATGCGAGCTTCAACTGGAAGCCAGTGGAGAGAGCGGAGGAGCGGGGTGACGTGAGAGAACTTGGGAAGGTTGAACACCAGACGGGCTGCGGCGTTCTGGATGAGTTGTAGGGGTTTAATGGCACAGGCAGGGAGCCCAGCCAACAGCGAGTTGCAGTAATCCAGACGGGAGATGACAAGTGCCTGGATTAGGACCTGCGCCGCTTCCTGTGTGAGGCAGGGTTGTACTCTGCGGATGTTGTAGAGCATGAACCTACAGGAACGGGCCACCGCCTTGATGTTAGTTGAGAACGACAGGGTGTTGTCCAGGATCACGCCAAGGTTCTTAGCGCTCTGGGAGGAGGACACAATGGAGTTGTCAACCGTCATGGCGAGATCATGGAACGGGCAGTCCTTCCCCGGGAGGAAGAGCAGCTCCGTCTTGCCGAGGTTCAGCTTGAGGTGGTGATCCGTCATCCACACTGATATGTCTGCCAGACATGCAGAGATGCGATTCACCACCTGGTCATCAGAAGGGGAAAAGGAGAAGATTAATTGTGTGTCGTCTGCATAGCAATGATAGGAGAGACCATGTGAGGTTATGACAGAGCCAAGTGACTTGGTGTATAGCGAGAATAGGAGAGGGCCTAGAACAGAGCCCTGGGGGACACCAGTGGTGAGAGTGCGTGGCGAGGAGACAGATTCTCGCCACGCCACCTGGTAGGAGCGACCTGTCAGGTAGGACGCAATCCAAGCGTGGGCTGCGCCGGAGATGCCCAACTCGGAGAGGGTGGAGAGGAGGATCTGATGGTTCACAGTATCGAAGGCAGCCGATAGGTCTAGAAGGATGAGAGCAGAGGAGAGAGAGTTAGCTTTAGCAGTGCGGAGCGCCTCCGTGATACAGAGAAGAGCAGTCTCAGTTGAATGACTAGTCTTGAAACCTGACTGATTTGGATCAAGAAGGTCATTCTGAGAGAGATAGCGGGAGAGCTGGCCAAGGACGGCACGTTCAAGAGTTTTGGAGAGAAAAGAAAGAAGGGATACTGGTCTGTAGTTGTTGACATCGGAGGGATCGAGTGTAGGTTTTTTCAGAAGGGGTGCAACTCTCGCTCTCTTGAAGACGGAAGGGACGTAGCCAGCGGTCAGGGATGAGTTGATGAGCGAGGTGAGGTAAGGGAGAAGGTCTCCGGAAATGGTCTGGAGAAGAGAGGAGGGGATAGGGTCAAGCGGGCAGGTTGTTGGGCGGCCGGCCGTCACAAGAAGCGAGATTTCATCTGGAGAGAGAGGGGAGAAAGAGGTCAGAGCACAGGGTAGGGCAGTGTGAGCAGAACCAGCGGTGTCGTTTGACTTAGCAAACGAGGATCGGATGTCGTCGACCTTCTTTTCAAAATGGTTGACGAAGTCATCTGCAGAGAGGGAGGAGGGAGGAGGGGGAGGAGGATTCAGGAGGGAGGAGAAGGTGGCAAAGAGCTTCCTAGGGTTAGAGGCAGATGCTTGGAATTTAGAGTGGAAGAAAGTGGCTTTAGCAGCAGAGACAGAGGAGGAAAATGTAGAGAGGAGGGAGTGAAAGGATGCCAGGTCCGCAGGGAGGCGAGTTTTCCTCCATTTCCGCTCGGCTGCCCGGAGCACTGTTCTGTGAGCTCGCAATGAGTCGTCGAGCCACGGAGCGGGAAGGGAGGACCGAGCCGGCCTGGAGGATAGGGGACATAGAGAGTCAAAGGATGCAGAAAGGGAAGAGAGGAGGGTTGAGGAGGCAGACTCAGGAGAAAGGTTGGAGAAGGTATGAGCAGAGGGAAGAGATGATAGGATGGAAGAGGAGAGAGTAGCGGGGGAGAGAGAGCGAAGGTTGGGACGGCGCGATACCATCCGAGTAGGGGCAGTGTGGGAAGTGTTGGATGAGAGCGAGAGGGAAAAGGATACAAGGTAGTGGTCGGAGACTTGGAGGGGAGTTGCAATGAGGTTAGTGGAAGAACAGCATCTAGTAAAGATGAGGTCGAGCGTATTGCCTGCCTTGTGAGTAGGGGGGGAAGGTGAGAGGGTGAGGTCAAAAGAGGAGAGGAGTGGAAAGAAGGAGGCAGAGAGGAATGAGTCAAAGGTAGACGTGGGGAGGTTAAAGTCGCCCAGGACTGTGAGAGGTGAGCCGTCCTCAGGAAAGGAGCTTATCAAGGCATCAAGCTCATTGATGAACTCTCCCGAGATGGTTTCTGACAGTTTGAGCAGAAATTCTTCGGGTGGGCAAATCCAGTTTCATCAACTGTCGGTTGGTTGGTCTAAGACGAGCCCACAGGTGAAGAAGACGAATGTGGAGGTCCTGGGTTGGTGTGGTTACTTACACATGGTCTGCGGTTGTGAAGCCAGTTGGACATACTGCTAAATTCTCTAAGACCACGTCGAGGTGGATAATAGTAAAGTCAACATTAAATTCTCTGGCACAGCTCTGGTGGACATTCCAGCAGTATGCATGGCGACTGCACGCTCCCTCAAAACTTGAGACATCTGTGGCATTGCGTTGTGTGACAAAACTGCACATTTTAGAATGGCATTTTATTGTCCCCAGCACAAGGTGTACCTGTATAATGATCATGTTGTTTTATAAGCTTCTTGATAATCATCCATCTGACAGGTGTGCCAAAGTCTTAGAAATGGAGAAATTCACTAACAGGGACATAAACACATTTGTGCACAACATTTGAGAGAAAAGCTTTTTTGTGCATATGGAAAATGGCTGGGATCTTTAATTTCAGCAAATGAAACATGGGACCAACACTTTACATGTTGTGTTTATATTTTAGTTTAGTATACAATTTATCAAGACATTGTCAATATTGGATCAACTTGAGTGTTAAAAAGGCCTATATACAAGCCAGAATGTTAGGTTCTGTTCAGATCTTGCAGCTTGCCCATAGATACACCAAATTATGTTAGCTGATGCTGCTGTAGACATTGAAAATGAGAGCTCTTATCCTATATTCTGAAACAATGACGCAAAAGACCGGTGTTGGAGAATAAAACATAAATCAAATGGCCGGTAACGCTTCAGTGATCTATGGGCTCCAAGGGGCCTCTTATACAGTTCAAACTACCCGGGTTGAGGTTCAATTATTATTTATTACATCGCACCCACCAATTTGGAACCTCAGCTAACATAGTATGTCACTGGAAGACAGCATTTTAACCATATAATTAGGAATTAGAATAGTATTTAAAAGGATCTCAATGACTAATGACAGACTCAATTTATGAATACATACTGTAACAAGGCAAATATCCAGACGAGATCATGATGAATTGGTTTGAACTAGCATGGACCTTAAAGAGTTTAGTAACAACATTGGTTTTAATGTTTGCAAGACAACTCTTTACAAGAGAATGACATCATTAATTACGGTGCGAGCATGTATATAATTATTTATTATCAGGGATGTCACTGTCAAATCCATAGAAAGGGGTCTGCTTATTCCTCTCTGGTCTCACCCAGCTTTGGGCTGTGGCCCCCCACTGAACAGAGATGGGACAGGAAGTAATCTCGCATGTGCATTCTGACTGGCTGAACGTAATGGAAGGATACAGATGAATTGGAGCAACAGTCTGGACCCTGACAGAGGGAGAAAGAAAGAAAAAAAACAGATGAGCAGGAAGCTCAATGGCACTGAAGGGAGGTCATTTGATATGTGTTCTACTGAGAGTGTAGACCTAGTTACCACTTGGGAAGGGTAATAGTTGTACTGGTGGAACCATTTGGGCAGTATGTCTTCGGTACAGAGAAGTTTACCCAGCCAAGGTTTCCCTGTGTTGGTGGTCTCTAGAGTCCCCTGCCGGGACTCCCAGCTTCTGGAGGCAGAAGCCCAGTAGTAGGTCCTCTGCAGGGGTGGACTGGGTGCAGGTTCCATGGTGCAGGGCCCTGACGTAGCGTCTCACAGACTCGCGGCTCAGTACATAGCCAGCACCACCACTCATGTAGCCTTGATGAACAAAGCGGCGAAAACGTCTGCCCAGATACACAGGCTTGTCTGGGCTGAACCGAGACAGGAGCAGGCGCAAGTTTTCCACAATTACATAGGTGTCATTGTCAGCTTTGAGGAACCAGTCAGCCTTGTCTAGGTAACTGGAAATGGAGGGAAAGAGGAGGGGTCAAATACAGAAGGCAGAGTTTGTCTCCTTCACCAGCACATACAAATAGTGCTTTCATAACACATTACTCACCCCTTGACCTTTCTAACATTTTGTTGTGTTCCAGCCTGAATTTAAAATGGATTAATTTGAGATTGTGTGTTACTGGCTTACTTACACACAACACCTCATAATGTCGAAGTGGAATTATTTAAAAAAAGAAAATCTATGACAAGACTTCATAATGGCTGTCTAGCAATGATCAACAAAACGTAAATATCTTTAAAAAGAATAATGTACAAATATTATACAATCCAGGTGTACACGGTTCTTAGAGACTTACCCAGAAACACTCACAGCTGTAATCACTGCCAAATATGATTCTAACATGTATTGACTCCGGTGTGTGAATACTCATGTAAACGAGAATGTTTTCAGAAATGTTTGCAAATTTATGGGACATTGTGTGTAGATGGGTGAACAAAAAAAAGAGCATCTTTATATAGGTCAGCTGACTGACAGTCTGTCATCAGCCCATCCATCCACATTGCACTACATACATTTGGTAAGTATTCAGACCCCTTCACTTTTTCTTACATTACAGCCTTATTCTATAATTGATTATTAAATAGTTTATTTTCTTCATCAATCTACACACAATACTCCATCACAATACAAAAACAGTTCTTTATACATTTTTGCCAATGTATAAAATATAAACTGTAATATAAGTATTCAGACCCTTTGTTTAAGCACCTTTGGCAGCAATTACAGCCTAGAGTCTTCTTGGGTATGATGCTACAAGCTTGGCACACCTGTTTTTGGGGAGTATCTCACATTCTTCTCTGCAGATCCTCTCAAGTTGAATGAAGAGCGTCGCTGCACAGCTATATTCATGTTCGATCAGGTTAAAGCCCGGGATCTGGCTAGGCCACATTGAGACTTGTGCCGAAGTCACTCCTGCATTGTCTTGGCTGTGTGCTCAGGGTCTTTGTCCTGTTGGAAGGTGAACCTTTGCCCCAGTCTGAGGTCCTGAGCACTCTGGAGCAGGTTTTCATCTAGGATCTCTCTGTACTTTGCGCCGTTCATCTTTCCTTCCCCTCAATACTGCCTAGTCTCCCTGTCCCTGCCACTGAAAAAAATCCCCACAGCATGATGCTTCCATCAGACGTGACGCTTGGCATTCAGGCCAAAGAGTTCAATCTTGGTTTCAACAGACCAGGGAATCTTGTTTCTCATGGTCTGAGAGTCCTTTAGGTGTCTTTTGGCAAACTTCAAGTGGGCTGTCATGTGTCTTTTACTGAGGAGTGGCTTCAGTCTGGCCAATCTACCATAAAGGCCTGATTGGGGGAGGGCTGCAGAGATGGTTGTCCTTCTGAAAGATTCTCCCATCTCCACAGAGGAACTCTGGAGCTCTGTCAGAGTGACCATCGGGTTCTTGGTCACCCCCGATTGCTCAGTTTGGCCAGACGGCTAGCTCTAGTGAGAGTCTTGGTGGTTACAAACTTCTTCGATTTAAGAAAGATGGAGGCCACTGTGTTCTTGGGGAACTTCAATGCTGCAGAAATGTTGTGACCCTTTCCTAGATCTGTGCCTCGACACAATCCTATCTCAGAGCTCTACGGACAATTCCTACGAGCTCATAGCTTGGTTTTGCTCTGACATGCACTGTTAACTGTGGGACCTTATATAGACAGGTGTGCCTTTCCAAATCATGTCCAATCAATTGAATTGACCACAGGTGGACTCCAATCAAGTTGAAGAAACATCTCAAGGATAATCAATGGAAACAGGATGCACCTGACCTCAATTTCAAGTCTGATAGCAAAGGGTCTGAATACTTCTGTAAATAAGGTGTTTCAGTTTAAGGTATTTGCAAACATTTCTAAAATCACGTTTTTACTTTGTCATTATAGGATATTGTGTGTATATTTAATTTTATACATTTTAGAATACAGCTGAAACAGAACAAAATGTGGAAAAATGGAAGGGGTCTGAATAGTTTCCAAATGCACTGTAGATCTCCCATACCACATGGATTCTAGACCACCAGAATCATGTCCTCCATCAATGCACTGTAGATCTCCCATACCACATGGATTCTAGACCACCAGAATCATGTCCTCCATCAATGCACTGTAGATCTCCCATACCACATGGATTCTAGACCACCAGAATCATGTCCTCCATCAATGCACTGTAGATCTCCCATACCACATGGATTCTAGACCACCAGAATCATGTCCTCCATCAATGCACTGTAGATCTCCCATACCACATGGATTCTAGACCACCAGAATCATGTCCTCCATCAATGCACTGTAGATCTCCCATACCACATGGATTCTAGACCACCAGAATCATGTCCTCCATCAATGCACTGTAGATCTCCCATACCACATGGATTCTAGACCACCAGAATCATGTCCTCCATCAATGCACTGTAGATCTCCCATACCACATGGATTCTAGACCACCAGAATCATGTCCTCCATCATTGTGAGAGAGAGAGAGAGAACATACTGGTGTTGTGGGAGCATTACCCGTCATGCAGTAAGTTGAAAGCGGCCATGGTCTTATTGTACAGGTTGGCCCGTCCCTCCTCTGTTGCCAGAGCCAGCACGGTCCCAGGGAACAGGAGGTCCGGCTTAGAGCTCATGAAGAGCAGTGTGTCACAGCGAGGCCCCCAGGTGTTCACTATGTGTTTAGCTCTGGTCCACAGAGTCTGGGGTGAGTTCAACACCCAGCAGAGTAGTCGACCCGAAGAGGGGGTGGGGGAGGGGGGCAAAGGTGAGAGGACTGAGGCATTGGTGGCAACAGCAGAGTGGTGTACTGAGAGACAGACAGACAGACAGACAGACAGACAGACAGACAGAGGGCGAGAGAGAGAGAAAGATGATCATGCAGCTGAGTGTATTGGAGATATTCAGAGAGGTGTAAAAACAATACTGTAGCTCCAATTTACCTGAAGGGAGTTCACCCAAGAGGCTGCTGGTCCGTGAGGACAAGGGCACTGTCTCCTGAGAGATCTGATATGCTTTGTAGTAAGCAATGGCCATGAAACAGAGACAGAACCCCAACACAAAGCCAGCACAGAACATAAAATCCAAGAGCCTGGAAGGCTTTGAAGTGGACTTAGACATAACCATCTGCACAAGACAAAATCATATTGTAAAAGTAATGTCTCGGTTTACAAAAAAAGGGCATTAAGAAAGTCAATCAAAAACCAATCTGGTTTATAAGAAGTTGCAACAAGGAGACACATTCGGCACAGAAAATGTCTAACTGACATCTTGGAGACTGGCCCTTATATAATAAATCAGACAGCACCAAATGTTCTTGTCACAAACGTGGGCATTCAATTGTGTAGGCAATATACCACATACACAGGAAAAAAAACTAAACGTACCTCGTCTGTCACGAATGTTGAATACAATTATTGGAACGTACTCTGATGATTGTCCTGGGTGTTGGTCGTTTAGCAAGTCGGAATATGACAAAATATCCACAGGAAAGTATTAAACAGACTTCAAAACATGGCTCTGTGTGTGGCAATCAAGATGTGTTTGCTCATGACTGAACACACGAGATGGAAGTACATGCACACATAATACAAGGTGTTTACATGGTTTTGTGCCAAGTGCTAGAAATGTCTACTTCAGTACCGGTGCGCTAAAACGTTGGGTAGACAATACTTTCTGATGGATATTCTGTCTCAAATTTCAAACAGCTGAAGGACCAACTGCACAGACAACCAATAGAGTAAGTTCAAATGTCATTTTATTCAACATTCTGGCTTGTAAGGAACACTACCACGATTCTGCAGTGGTTTGCTTCAGACTGAATACCAAGATTTGGTATAAAGTCTGATTTATTAAGCTATGGAAACACCAGCCCGAGAAGCTTGTGGTTTGTCAAAACAGAAGGCAGTGACTTGGTCAGCTGCTACAGAGTCACAGTGTCATAAATACAATACTACAGTGAATAATAAGTGTGTCCTTGTACATCGTCTGGCATCATCCACTATCAACAGATATGATAATAATCCATAACATAAGTCTATTGACCATCAACCCACACCTTGAGTGTCACAAACACTGGACGTCATGTGTGTTACAGAAAGGGAAAATATAATTATGCTAAGCATAGTGTTAATCACTCTAAACTAAATGTGAACTTTAGTGATCTAAATGTCCCATTACCAACATGCATAAACCTACAAATCAATCCTAAATCTTACATTTGGTTTTACAAAGATCTATCAAACATACCAACCCTCTGCCTTCCAGAAACAGAACAATGACCTGATGTGACGGTTAATTGGACACCACCCCTGCAGACGCACTGCCCACCAATTGATTGATTGGGGACACAGTAAATGGACCACTAGATGGTGCCATAGAGCACCTTGGACACAATCCTGGGCCCAGTTTATCAAAAATTATCCATCTGGATTTCACCTTTTGTACAGGATTAAATGCATAGAAATATATTGAATAGAATGGTATCCACATTCAAGACAATGATTTGTCCATTCTACTTCTGTGCATTTAATCATATCCTGCAGGTTTGCAGCACAATGTACTGAAATCAATTACTTTTTTCTTGGCCCAATAGCTTACTAACATACTTGTCTCAACTAATCAAGGGCTGCTTAAATGGAATCCTTTTGCTAGTAGAAGATCAACATGAGTATTACAGATGTATACTGTTGAAACCAGTGGAGTAGTTCAGGGTAAACATACTTTAATAACATTTACACCCCTTGCAGAGAAAAAATTACTCACTGAAAAGGGATTGACATAACAAAAATAAGGCAGTTTATTGCAACTAATAGCATTGGTCATTGAACAAAAATAACCAAATATGCATGTGTAAAAATAACAGAACACTTGATTTATAAAATCAGATTCATCAACAAAATATAAAAAGCAAAGTGACAATAAAACTGTTGATAGACAGACGTAACCAATTGCTGCACACATGAACAAATACGGAAACAGTAATGTCTGATTACTCAAGCAGGTCAATGATTTGGAGATTCAGGCCATCCAAAACCCAGTACAATGGAGGAACAATGCCAATATCATTCAGCCACATGCATCAAATACACATCTAGCCACTATGTTAGCAACGCTCAACCTGCATCCACCCACAAACACCTAGGAATAGCTGATGTTTTTGTTAGAATTCAGTCCAGCCTTCTCCTCCAAGTGTTCTGACTTAATCGCAAGTGCGTCATTCCAGTTTGTCTGTCATTTTGACAGGCAGGCAAGAGGATAGTATAGGCTGAGGCAGTGCTGGGACAGACTGACACACAGACAGTACAATGACCACATGGGTCAGGTGCAGAGAAAGACTTGGATAAGGAGATCTAGAGGAGAGGAGAATTTAAATGGATAAATAAATATATGCTTTTGGATAGTTTTGTATCTTTGAATTACGCTAGTTAGATGTGTCCAAAAGGCATTAAATACAGGCCAACATTTTGACATAGGAATTCACACACACAACAGTGAAAGAGCAGGATGGACAGTGTGAGGATATGAGAGAGGGTGTGGGTGAAGCATTTTGACATAGGAATTCACACACACAACAGTGAAAGAGCAGGATGGACAGTGTGAGGATATGAGAGAGGGTGTGGGTGAGGAGGAGCACAGACAAACTAGGATCCTTTTAGTTTCATTATAACTTTAATTTAATCCACACAAAAATCAAGAAATATTGAAGAGCTTTTCCCCCTCTAATCTTTGCAGACATGAAGCAGTGGGTGGATTTGGTGGGAGAAGGGTTTGGTTGAAAAAGGGTTTTGTTGGTTACTGTGTTAATAGTGACAGTATGTAGGTAGGTAGATGTTCAAGATCTATTGAGTGTCTCCAGGTTGAGGCAGGCGGGTGTTGTTGGCTTTGCGCTGGGCAGACAGAACTCTGTTGGCATGGCGCCCCCTAGCTGGGGGAGAGTGCAGGGCTGGGTTCCATGCTGATGTTGACCAGACACTCACTGGACTTGAGGCTGGACATGGACTTGCAGCTGGGGAGAGAGGCCAGAGAGCCACAGAGACCCAGCATAGAAGGGGTGTAGTCTTTTCCTACAGAGGAGAGAATAGACAAAACACAATTACAACTCTGTCCCTAAAGCACACGTTGGCTATCAGCATAACTTAAACACCCACAGAAAATACACCATAGACACTGTTCAAACATGCCTTTGTATGTGTGCGCTTGTGAGGACATGTGGATGCATTCTTCTAAGTGGGTTTCTGTGTGGTTTTGTGTTGATGCATGTATGACAGTGGGTGACTCGGTTCACATATTTCTGCAGCATCAGTATGCATTGCTGTGCGTCTACAAATGTGTTTGTATAATGTACATTTATCTGTTGAGTACCAACCTGTATCTCCGTTCTGTTGCCCATCGGTCTTCTGGGAATCAGAGTTCAGACTGACGTCAGCAGAGAGCTGCTCCAAACTGTGGAAGCTTCTCCTGAAGGGATGAGTGACATCATGAAATACTGTTACAATAATATCTGTGTAGAAATTGCTTCGACATTTCCTGTTTGCTAAATTTATAATAGTTTACCTAATTTTAGTTATCTGACAAAACAAGTAAGTATAGTGTAGAGAATCATTGTACCATCCAAACCGCTGTGAAATATATTTTCCATAACCAAAACCAGCTGTTTGAAAATGCTGTACAAAACCGAAAGTAAAAGATGCAAAAATGAAACGTAAGAACGGGAAGCATAGAAATACCACACATAGAACAAATATACACTTCTTATACTTCTTTTCAATGAGAATGACATGTCTATATCACCCATTTCTATGTGAATTTGGTTGGGTCGCCCAAAAAGTGACATATTGCAGCTTTAAATGTACAGTATCACAAAATCACACATATGCACACATACACACACTCATTCAGTAGATATACCTGCGGAAGAGCTTGACGTCCCCCTGGTTGTTGTAGCCTCGTATGGAGGACCACTGGTTGACCAGAGGGATGCACAGATTCTTAGTCAGGTGGGAGGAATCACAGGGGATGAGGGCAGTGCTGGAAGGAACACGCTTGTGATTAACTTTTAACACCATCTGATATGTGATGTACTGCATTTGTGTGTGTCTGTTTATGATGTTCGTATGTGTCCCCATCATGTATACCAGTGTGTGTGCATTTGTATACTGCTCTCACAGTTGTGCCTGCAGCTCCAGTACGATGGACTCTAGCTCCTTCTTCTCCTGCAGGCTCTGGACTCTGAGCTCCTCCAGCCTGGCACTCAGCTTCTTGTTCTCCGTCTCCACGTTCTTCAGCTGGGACTCCCGCAGACGCACCAGCTCCTCCAGGTAGCCCTGCATCACAGACACAGACCCAGACGCAGACACACAGTTAGAAGATGGGACTGGAGTGCACACAGATAGACTGTGTTCTACATACCCCAAAAGTACATAGTTATTACTCTGTATACAGTGCCTTCGGAAAGTATTCAGACCCCTTGACTTTTCCCACATTTTGTTACGTTACAGCCTTATTCTAAAATGGTTCAAATAGATTCATCAATCTACACACAATACACCATAATGACACATTTTTGAAAATTTAGGCAATCTTAAAAACTGAAATACCTTATTTACATAAATATTCAGACCCTTTACTAAGAAAATCGAAATTGAGCTCAAAATTGAAATTGAGCTCAGATGCTCCATTCATCAACCTTGAGATGTTTCTACAACTTGATTGGTTTCCACTTGTCGTAAATTCAATTGTTTGGACATGATCTGGAAAGGCTCACACCTGTCTACATAAAGGTCCCACAGTTGACGGTGCAGAGCAAAAACCAAGCCATGAGGTCGAAGGAATTGTCCGTAGAGCTCCGAGACAGGATTGTGTCGAGGCACAGATCTGGGAAAGGGTACCAAAAAATGTCTGCAGCATTAAAGGCCCCCAAAAACACAGTGGCTTCCATCATTCTTAAATTGAAGAAGTCTAGAACCACCAAGACTCTTCCTTGAGCTGCCCGCCCGGCCAAACTGAGCAATCGAGAGAGAAGGGCATTGGTTATGGAGGTGACCAAGAACCCGATGGTCACTCTGACAGAGCTCTAGAGTTCCTCTGTGAAGATAAGAGAACCTTCCAGAAGGAGAACCTTCCAGAAGGAGAACCATCCAGAAGGAGAACCATCTCTGCAGCATTTTACCAATCAGGCCTTTATGGTTGAGTGGCCAGATGGAAGCCACTCCTCAGTAAAAGGCACATGAATGTCCACTTGGAATTGGCCAAAGGTCACCTAAAGACTCTCAGACCATGAGAAACAAGATTATCTGGTCTGATGAAACCAAGTTTGAACTCTTTGGCCTGAATGCCAAGCGTTACCTGGCACCATCCCTATGGTGAAGCATGGTGTTGGAAGCATCCTGCTGTGGGGATGTTTTTCAAAGGCAGGGACAGGGAGACTGCTCAGGATTGAGGGAAAGATGAACGGAGCAAAGTACAGAGAGATCCTTGATGAAAACCTGCTACAGAGCACTCAGGATCTCAGACTGGGGTGAAGGTTCACCTTCCAACAGGACAACAACCCTAAGCACACAGCCAAGACAACGCAGGAGTGGCTTCGGGGACAAGTCTTGAAATGTCCTTGAGTGGCCCAGCCAGAGCCTGGACTTGAACATCTCTGGAGACCTGAAAAGCTGGAAGAGATTCTATACCCCATGTCTTTAGGAGTGTAAGGTTATCAGGAGGTCAAAAGGTCACCTTTTGTGCGTACACGATCTTAAACCTCTGCTCCATCTTGCGGCACTTGTTCCTCCAGCTCTCCTCGTCGGTGACCAGGGGGATGTAAGGGTGTTCTGGGACACTTTCGTCACTGGCACTGCTGTCCACACTGCACCGGTCATCCTCATCACTCAGGTAGTCATAGCTGTAAGCAGGGGACATATAATATAGCAGGGGAGTTACACACCTTTACACACTGCTTATAGTCATATCTATGGTATGACTAAGCTACTGACTAGTATGACATATATTCCCGAAGTGGGCATGTGGTTGTCTCACCTCTGAGTGAACTTCAGGTAAGGTGTGAAGTCAATCACTGCAGGGGACTTCCCATCCAGTGCCTCCCCCTTCAAGCAAAAACTGGACAGAGAAAGAATTGTGAACTTTAAGATAACAATGTAACGAATAATAATGCTATGATTCTGCAGGCCTGAGTAATGCTGCCTCACCTGAAGTCTATGGCACTGAGGCCAATGAGCATGCCTGTCAGAACAGTGGCCTCCTCTCTCAGTACGATGGCTCCGTCATCATAGAACCTCCTGCAGTGCAAAGCCTTATGATTAGTTATGTTTTGCATGTTGTTTCTAAGGTAACTTGGTAGTTAATAGGCTACATGGGATACTATTTTGTGGTATATCTGACCTGGTTGTCCGTGTGTCCCTCAGGGCTGTGGCCACATACTCAGACAGACGCTTCTCCATCAGCGCCACACGGATCCATGCCCGACCCTGCAGGAAACAATGGAAGGAGAGAAAGAAAAAAAAGAGAGTGAAAGGCGGGGTCAGTGAGAACGAGAGTGCCAGCTAAGGGATGTTACTCTGAAGCTCTGGTGACACACACACACACACACACACACACACACACACACACACACACACACACACACACACACACACACACACACACACACACACACACACACACACACACACACACACACACACACACACAATCCCAGTCCTTGCCTTGGCTCGTGAGGTGCTGATGTTCTCAATGTTTTCGATGCTGGCGATGCAGTTGTTCTGCACCTTGCTGCATGCCAGCCGGATGTAGTCCCAGAAACTTCTGCCATCTGAGATGAACCAGCTTCCTGGACCTGGTCCACAGATAAAACACTGACAATGACTCCCATCTCCTACAACAGCCCACACAGTGTCCCTGTCGCTCAACGCACCACAGCAGATTGGCTTCACATCCAGCACTTTAACTCAGTCAAAACAGCTTTACATGCCATGAGCTCATGTAAAAATCATTACATTTGCCT